>NW_028244962.1:0-76786 GCF_964263255.1 Lissotriton vulgaris
AATACAATCCTCTCAGGATAAGTTTCAATAAGTACACAGGAACTAGAAGGAACATAAATTCCCTAAAGAACCTCAGTCTACAAACGAATACAATCAAAGTCAGTTCCAGAATCAACAAATTAAAAGCATAGATATAATGTGGTTCTGTTGCGTCATCTAAAAGAAAAGAATACAAGTTAAATCTGTCCCTACTCTATGCTAGGTGACATTCCTACTTCGCAAGTTTCTAGTACCCTAAAAAGGTGTCAGCAGTTTGACTTCCAAAGAAGTTCAAACTCTCTTAGCCTCTAAAGGTAACTTAAGTTAAGAAGCAGTACCCTCTCTGCCTACCCATCCGCTCTCTAAGGGTCCTCGGCCTACTGCTCCCTTGCGCTCTGATCTCTCTCTCTGGACATCTGCTCATGCCATCTGCGCTCTGATCTTCTGTTCTGCGCTCTGAGCTCTTGTGCTGCCCTTCTCCCCTGGGTGCTGTCCCTAAAATACACAATCACAGTGTTGGTGGAACGCCCCTTCGACGCCCACCACGGACTTTCCCCCATGATGTCATTTCTAGCTCTTTCCATGGCTTCGTCTCTTCGCGTCGTCCGTTAAGTTGACCTTTCTTCTTAGACTCAAAAGGTAGGATAGGCAATGCACTGCGTGGTTGATGGAGAAGGTAAGATTAAATCTTCACAAATATGTTTATATAGGTTTAAAGGTGCTCCAACTGGTGGCGTAACCGTCCGTTTACGCCAAAGTTATGACTTTGAATATGTGTGAACATTGAAAATGTGCACATCCCAGTATTTGGGCACTCCCTCTGGTTCAAAAATAGATTGACTCCATATGGTTTTATGAATTTATTCAATAAGAGTTACTTGTTTTTCAAAAGTTCATCAGTGGATTATTTGCATCCAATTGATTATATTTTTCACAAAAATATAATCAATTGGATGCAAATAATCCACTGATGAACTTTTGAAAAACAAGTAACTCTTATTGAATAAATTCATAAAACCATATGGAGTCAATCTATTTTTGAACCAGAGGGAGTGCCCAAATACTGGGATGTGCGCATTTTCAATGTTCACACATATTCAAAGTCTTTCTTCTTAGACGCCATCTTCGTCTTCTTGCTGGTGACTTCATTGACATTGCATTTGACACTTTCGGAGCAAAAGTCTATCACCTCATCAGAACTTTACTCTTTACGACTATATGCGTAACCTTTCTTGGTCCTGTGAATGGTCATTTCAAAACAAGACTCAAATTCCAAGCGTCTCCTCTCACGTTTAGGCCATAAACTTCGTCCGACATTGTCACCTTAAATGTAGCAAACTTAGACTCCTTGGCTCGCACGTTCACATCAAGTCTATTCACGACTCCTGTGAGCCCACTAAATTACCAACAGCGGACTACACTCCTGCGAACCCTTGGTCAGTCAGGTTAAAATCACAAATGACCTAAACTCTACAAAACTTCTTCTACACAGTATAACCTTTAACACACATTTATATACAATCGCATTTAGCAAATCCTTTGCTTATATGTGAATACACTTTACATAGAATATAAAGTTATCCTCGTTCGTTACATCGTTATGTATGCTCTCTGCACATTTCTCCATGTTACATTTCTCGCCATTTCTCCATTTAAAGTTACACACGTACGTGAATTCCACTTTGCATGTTCTTCCGTTCGTAAGCATTTCTACACATTTCTACATTAGCCCACTATATATACGGTTTCTAAATCTTATGCATTTCTAACGTAAATACAATTACATTTCCTATATTACTTTGGTTACGTCTGTTAACTTTATACTATAAGTGTCAACTTCACGTTACGATATACATTTCATTCCTACGTTTATACGATATGCTTGTAAATATGACTCGGATATACGTTTTATTCAAATTGCGCTCTCTCACCCCTGTGTCCGTCACTCACCCACTCACTCATAAAATCTTTTCACATTCTCCATCCCTTTCTTTGCCCCTCCCCCCTCTGCCCCCTCCACCGGTGCGAGCTGTGCAGTCTTTCGTTAATCACTTCTCATCCATCAGTGACAGGACATGATCTCTTAATGAGATACAGCTGACAGGACATCACTTCTGAGAATATTCATCTTTAACATGTGAGGAAATAAAAAATATAAACCTCCAGATGACAGTCTCACAGCACCTGGAATGCAACAGCAACACAGTCTTACAGCACCCTGCTTGCAAGAGCAGCTCAGTCTTACAGCACCCTGCCAGCAAGCAACAGCAGCAC
Source organism: Lissotriton vulgaris (assembly GCF_964263255.1). NCBI lineage: Eukaryota > Metazoa > Chordata > Amphibia > Caudata > Salamandridae > Lissotriton > Lissotriton vulgaris. Next base: position 2,254 of record NW_028244962.1, read on the forward strand.
AGTCTTACAGCATCCGCCAGCAACAGCAGCACAATCTTACAGCATCCTGACAGCAACAGCAGCACAATCTTACAGCACCCTGCTTGCAAGAGCAGCTCAGTCTTACAGCACCCTGCCTGCAAGAGCAGCTCAGTCTTACAGCATCCTGCCTGCAAGACCAGCTCAGTCTTACAGCACCCTGCCTGCAAGACCAGCTCAGTCTTACAGCATCCTGCCTGCAAGACCAGCTCAGTCTTACAGCACCCTGCCTGCAAGACCAGCTCAGTCTTACAGCATCCTGCCAGCAACCAACAGCAGCACAGGCTTACAGCATCCTGCAAGCAACAGCAGCACCGTCTTACAGCATCCTTCAAGCAACAGCAGCACAATCTTACAACATCCCGCCACCAACGGCTGCACAGTATTGCAGCATGAATGTCTGACATAATATCGACAGACAGAATATCGAACTACAAAAATATCGGAACAAAAATATCGACATCAAAAATATCGGAATCATATCTTCATAAAGGTAAGTACAAAAATATCGAAAAAATAATATCAGAGTACAAAAATATCGGAATTAAAAATATCGTTTTTTTAAATGTATTAATAATAATGAAAAAATAATATTAAAATACATATAATTTTACAAATATTAAATAAAAATATTAAAACAAAATTAAAACGGATACATATACATTTAAAATAAATAAAACACTTAATAATTTAATGTAATTTTATATTTTTTAATGTTATTTAATTGATTTAATGTAAAAAATTTTTGTTTTCACCCTGTACGCCTGTACCCCAAAAACCCAAAACTGACCCTGAACCCTAAAAATATCTCTGTACCCCAAAAACCCCAAACTGACCCAGAACCCTAAAAATACCCCTTTACCCAAAAACTGAAAACTGACCCTGAACCCTAAAAATACCCCTTCACCCAAAAACTGAAAACTGACCCTGAACCCTAAAAATACCCCTTTACCCAAGAACTGAAAACTGACCCTTATCCCTAAAAATACCCCTTTACCCAAAAACTGAAAACTGACCCTGAACCCTAAAAATACCCCTTTACCCAAAAACTGAAAACTGACCCTGAACCCTAAAAATACCCCTTTACCCAAGAACTGAAAACTGACCCTGAACCCTAAACATACCCCTTTATCCAAAAACTGAAAACTGACCCTGAACCCTAAAAATACCCCTTTACCCAAAAACTGAAAACTGACCCTGAACCCTAAAAATACCCCTTTACCCAAGAACTGAAAACTGACCCTGAACCCTACAAATACCCCTTTACCCAAAAACTGAAAACTGACCCTGAACCCTAAAAATACTCCTTTACCCAAAATTAATTAATATTATTTAATTACCAATTAATTATTAATTAACAATACCAATAAAGTAAATATATTAGCACATTAGCTGTAATTAATTAATTTTAATAATTAATATTATTTTTCCCAATTAATTAATTAAGAATAACAAAAAATTATATATTAAAAAATTACTATAATTAATGTAATTAACTAATTAATATTAATTAATTACCAACTAATTAATAAATAAAAATATGTACAAAATTATATTAATTAATTAATTAATATAAATTAATTACCAATTAATTATTAATTAAAATATGTACAAACTTATCATAATTAATTAATTATTATTAAATTACTTCCCACCCTATTCCCCTATAAACCCATAACCCGCTACAGAACATATTTATCAATTAATCAATTAATTAAAATTAATTAAAAATTAATTCTCAATTAATTAATTAATAATTCCTACTAATTAATAATTAATTTAACATAATTAAATTACTTCCCACCCTATTCCCCTATAAACCCACAACCCGCTACAGTAGTAAAAGACAATATTTAATTAAATTACATTAAAAATAAATAATAAAACATAATTAATACAATATAATATACACTAAATGTATTTAAAAATGGATATTAGTAACATCGAAGTTATTTATTTCGATATTATTGACATCGATATTTAAAACTTCGATATTACTGATATCATACTAATATCGATATTAAGACTGTCGATATTACTTACCTTCGATATTTTGTCCCATCGATATTTAAACTTCGATATTATTGTATATCGATATTTAAAACTCGATATTTTGTCTGTGTACCTTGCAGCATACCACCAGCAACAGCAGCACAGTCTTACAGCAGCCTGCCAGCAACAGCAGCACAATGAACACCAACAAATAACTTTACCAAGTGCAATCTGCTGATCTGAGGAAGGAACTGAACCTCAAAAGATGCTGTAAACACCAGATGAGTGGTGTGGCAAGGGGGTGCCAAGGACCCTTGATTCAAGCAAGGAAAATGTCCCCTTCCACCAGACAGGCTGTAAAACAGACATAATTTGGATTTAGAGGGCTCCCCCAGAACACCCCAAAGCCCTGGTGCCAATGCACTTGCTGCACAAGATATTAGCGCTAGTGCACGCAGAGGGCTCACTGCGGTGCAGCAGTATATGTCGATGTGAAATCACATAACTCACTCAGCAAGGTACATGTGGCTACTTTCTATGTGAGTGAGTGGTCATTGTCTGCAAACACAGACATGCACGAATGCTGTTTTCATGCCTTACCACATTAAGACCACATCTAGTGGCTTAGTAAACGCTAGTTTAAAGTTAATTTGTCTAGCCCAATGTAGAATAATGCACACCGACATGTGTTAGGGAACCAAAAATGTGTCAAGTTAATGGGAGCAACAACAGAATATTTGCATACATCCGTTTTCAATTCCTATTCTGCACTTGTAAATGTTATTGTTTTATAATTTACACATATAAAATATGTAAATATTTTATTTTTCCTCCTCCTCTCTATCCTACATAAATGAAATCTCAACCCAATGTAATTGAATTAGATTTATTGTGTGATGCCTTTCAGCACCAGCATCATTCACTTGACATTATTCTTCAGTCCTCTTCTCTGTTAGTGCTCAGCGAAGAATGCATCCTGTGGTAGAGATAACTACAGATTGTAATTTTGTGAGAGATTTGAACATTCTGTCAGGCTTTCTCAAGATTTCTTCAGGGCTGTATCCTTCCCACGACACTAAGGGGCAGATTGATTAATATTTGACGCAGCGCAACGCAGCACAACAACTTTCTGTGCTGCATCGAATGGAGAGGGCAGGAATGCACTATATCGACCAAGATATGGCACATTTGTGCTCTGTCCCTGCACTGGCGCACTATGGATTCGGGGTACCCTTATAAGTCCCTAGTATATGGCATACTATGTACCAAGGACATAGGTGCCCCAGAGGCCTCCCAGGGGCTGCAGCATGTATTGTGCCACCCCTGAGAGACCATTCAAACTGACACCACAGGTCTGCTACTGCCACCCGTGTAAGGTGGTGCATGCACCCGATACTTAGATATAGGTTGTTACTTTTGGGGGTCTCTAGTTGGCACAGGTAGGTACTTGTGACAAATAGGGACCCTCTCCTCTAGTCAGGGTAAGGGGATTATACTCCTAAAACAACCCCTGCTCTCCCTCTAGGCAGTGTGGCACGAGCAGTCAAGGCTTATTTTAGAGGCATTGTATGTTTTAGGAGTTGTGACCACAAGCAGAAACCCAGCGACAACACTACAAATGGACACCACACAGGTTTTAAATATAAAAATAAGTATACTTTATATAGAGTTACCACAACACCATAAACAACAAAAATACACACTATGAATACTTTAAGATGGTAGATTTAGCTTAGTTCAGTTCAGTTCAGTTCTTAGATGTGCCACATTGCGTCAATGTACCTTAGGTTGCGTTGCGCTTCCACGACAAGCAATGTCGCAGCGATTGGCAATGCGGCAAAGATCAGGTGCAAAGAAATAAAGACGAGAAGGTCTTCCAGATGCGGCACGCTTCTCGGAGATGCGAGAAGTTCTCGGTTCGATGTGTGGACTACAGCGGCTACATTCAAGATGCGACGGCAGCAGCTCCAGGGGCGATGCTCTTCTCCCACGATGCATGAAGCTTCCGCACAATGCGGCGACATCCAAGATGCGACGGCAGCAGCTCCCACGGTGGCTCGCTTCTGGGGGATGCGAGGTGCTCTTGGTCGATGCGGGTCAATAAGACAGTTCCAGCGGCGACACCCTACTTCGGAGTTGCGACGGCAGGCACAGCGACGGCAAAATGCTCCGACCTCATTGTAAGATTCTTCTCCTGATGCAGTTCAGTGTGACAACTACAGCGGCGACACCCTCCTTCAGAGTTGCGATGGCAGCAGCAGCGACGGCGACACACTTCCTATTTGTTGCGGCACGCTTCTCTCCGATGCAATACAGTTCCAGCGGCGACACCCTCCTTCGGAGTTGCGACGGCAGGCACGTCAAAGGCTACATGCTTCTTCTCGTTGAGTCGCGCTTCCAGCTCCTTGCGACACGCAGTTCCTCAGAACGCCCAAAACAGCAGCAGGCACTTCCAAAGAACGCTGGGGTGGAGCGACCTGACCTGACATCGTGAGAGACGGTCGCTCCACCCGCCGCGTGTCTCCTCATTGAGTTCACCCGGTCTCCCTGCTCCCTCCGCTCACCGCCGCTCCTGAACGCGTGACCCCTGTGCCTTTATCTGCTTTTAGTGCTGTTGTGCTATTTCTCCTGTGCCCTTCTCTGCTATTACTGCTGTTGTGCTATAAGCCCCTGTGCCTACTCTGCTTTTGTTCCTCTGCCTGTTGTGGTATTTTCCCCTGTGCCTTTCTCTGCTTTGCTTCTGTGCCTGTTGTTTTCCTTCTCCACCGTGACCCTGTACTGCCGCCGTTTTTCCCGCCTTTCTGCCGTCGGCACTCGCTCCCCGCTCCCTGCCGCTGCTCCCCTGCGGCCCCGCCCCCTTCTCTCATATGACCTCTTCCCTTCCCATTCGCCACCCCGCTCCCGCCTCCCAGCTGCTCCCCCCTCCCACTGGACACTTAAGGCACCCCCACGCGATGGGGAGCGGTGACCTGACCTGACATCGTCAGAGACGGTCGCTCCACCCGCCGAGTGTCTCCTCCTTGAGTTCACCCGGTCTGCCTGCTCCCTCCGCTCGCCGCCGCTCCTGAAGGCGTGACCCCTGAGCCTTTATCTGCTTTTAGTGCTTTTAGTGCTGTTGTGCTAAATCCCCTGTGCCCTTCTCTGCTATTACTGCTGTTGTGCTATCAGCCCCTGTGCCTACTCTGCTTTTGTTCCTCTGCCTGTTGTGGTATTTTCCCCTGTGCCTTTCTCTGCTTTGCTTCTGTGCCTGTTGTTTTCCTTCCCCCCGTGTAGTGACCCTGTACTGCCGCCGTTTTTCCCGCCTTTCTGCCGTCGCACCCCGCTCCCTGCCGCTGCTCCCCTGCGGCCCGCCCCCTTCTCTCGTAGGACCTCTTCCCTTCCCATTCGCCACCCCGCTCCCGCCTCCCAGCTGCTCCTCCCTTGCCCCTCCCCCCCACTCTCCATTTATGGCAGAGTGCACACGTACGTGCAGCATCGACGCGCAGCGGGTGCGCCGATTGCACGCCGAAGGCGTGCCAAAGGTAAGCCCGTCTGCGCCTGTCCGCGCCTGGACCGCGCCCAGCGCCAGACGCCCTGGCCCCTGAAGATGCCAGCCCACCCGCCAGACTTACGACTACGCCACCCTCAACGCACTCAACAACGGCCGAATCCCCGGCTGTCACTGAGCCACCCCAGGACGCACCCACGGACCCTTCACCTGCCAATCCTGCAAGTTCTCCTGCATCCGGATCTGCACCGCACCCGCCAATACGAGCACCAGCAGCAACCACCTGAAGTGCATCCTGCTCAACACACGCTCCGTCCACAGGCACGCCGTAGAACTCTGGAACCTCCTCGACACCACATCTTCAGATGTCGCCTTCCTCACGGAAACCTGGATGAACGCCTCCTCAGCACCCGACATCGCCATCGCCATCCCGGACGGATACAAGATCACCAGGAGGGACCGCGTCAACCAGACTGGAGGAGGCATCGCCATCGTCCACAAGAAAACCATCCGCATCACGACCAACTCCGACGACACCCTCACAGCCGCCAAACACCTGCACTTCCAGATCCACACCGACCCCAAGACCACCCTCAGAGGCACCCTCATCTACAGACCCCCGGGACCACGCACACAATTCAGCGAAGACATCGCCGACTTCATCAGCCCGCACGCCCTCCCCTCCGCTGACTACATCCTCCTACCGGGACCTCAACTTCCACCTGGAGAACAACAACGACCGCAACACCACCACCCTGCTGGACAACCTCGCCAACCTCAGACTCAAGCAACTGGTGACCACCCCCACCCACTATGCCGGCCACACGCTTGACCCCGTCTTCTCCTCCAGCAAGGACATCTCCTTCAGCCACGCCACCGGACTCCACTGGACAGACCACAGCTGCGTCCACTTCAGCTTCAGAAGGACCACGCTCCACCACCTCCCCCTACAGGTCCCCCGCAAAAGCTGGAACAAGATCACAGCCGACCAGCTTGCCACATCCCTGAGCCAGAACCCTCCCGCCAGCTCAGCGAACCCCAACCAAGCCGCCAACAACCTCACGAGGTGGATCAGCAACTGCGCAGACGACCTCGCTCCACTGAAGACTCCCCCCGCCAGACCCGGCACCAAGAAAGCATCCTGGTTTACCGACGAATGCAAGAGCTCCAAGAAGAACTGCCGGGCCCTCGAGAAAGCCTGGCGCAGAGACCCAACTACAGACAACATGACCACGCTCAAGCTCGCCACTCGAAAACATCACCAGCTGATCCACGCCACCAAGAAAACCGCATTCAAGAAACGACTGGACAACAATGCCCACAACAGCATGGAACTCTTCAACATCGTCAAAGAGCTCTCAAACCCTAGCACCGGAAACAACGACATCACTCCCTCGCAAGACCTCTGCAACTCGCTCGCCTCGTTCTTCCACAGCAAGATACACAACAGTTTCAGCACTCAGCCAACGCACCCTACGACCGTACCAACGCCCCCCACCACCACCCTCCATACCTGGACCCAGGTCAACACCGAAGACACCATCCGCACGATGAACTCCATCCACTCCGGATCACCAACCGACCCCTGCCCTCACCACGTCTTCAACAAGGCAGACTCCGTCATCGCACCCCATCTACCGGACATCATCAACGCCTCCTTCGACAACGCCACCTTCCCAGAGAGCTGGAAGGATGCCGAACTCAGCGCCCTACTGATGAAACCATCAGCGGACCCCTCCGACCTCAAAAACTAACCGCCCCACCTCGCTCCTTCCTTTTCCTGCCAAAGTCATCGAGAAGACCATCAACAGACAGCTGGCCACCTTCCTCGAGATGAATGGATCCCTCGACCACTCGCAGTCCGGCTTCCGGGCCAACCACAGCACCGAGACCGCCCTCATCACAGCCACGGATGACATCTGAACCCTGCTCGACAACGGGGAAACAGCGGCCCTCATCCTCCTGGACCTCTCTGCGGCATTCGACACGGTCTGCCACCGCACCCTAGTGCAGCGCCTGGAGAAGTGTGGCTCACTGGTTAGAGCAGGCAGACCCTGAAGCAGAGGTCAGACCCGGGACCAGGCTTCAATTCCCGACGCGGCAGGGTCTTGAGCTCAAATGTCCATGGACTCGATAATTCTCGCTTCGGTGCCTGACCTAATCATGGGTTCACACTCTGCAACTCTGGGCATTAAGCTTGCTTAATCTCCACAACGGCCCCCCGCGGTGGGATGCCTGGCTTTCACCTTGGGGATACCCTGTAGGGGCTATCTCACAGGGAAAAGCCAGGACGGGTTCCCAAGGCAAGCGCGGAGATACCCCTTCGGGGGTCGATTCAGGCGCTATATAAGAAACATAATAATAATAATAATAACAACATCGGAATCCAGGAGAAGGCACTGGAATGGATCATCTCCTTACTCGCCGGAAGAACACAGAGAGTCCGCCTCCCCCCGTTCAGATCCGAGGCCACCGAAGTCATCTGCGGCGTACCACAAGGAACATCACTCAGCCCCATGCTGTTCAACATCTACATGAGCCCCCTTGCGGCCATCGCACGCCAACACAACCTCAACATCATCTCCTACGCCGACGACACCCAGCTGATCCTCTCCCTCACCAACGACCCCGCCACCGCCAGAACCAACCTACATGAAGGGAGGAAAGACGTAGCCGAGTGGATGATGAACAGCAGCCTGAAACTGAATTCAGACAAGACGGAAGTCCTCATCCTGGGATCCTCCCCCTCCGCCTGGGACGACTCCTGGTGGCCCCCTGCCCTCGGCAGCGCACCCAAACCAACAGACCACGCACGCAACCCTGGCTTCATCCTGGACTCATCCCTCTCCATGACCAGACAAGTCAATGCCGTCTCCTCGTCATGCTTCAACATCCTATGCATGCTACGTAAGATCTTCCGGTGGATCCCCACCGAAACCAGGAAGACGGTCACCCAGGCCCTCGTCACCAGCCGACTGGCCTATGGCAACTCCCTCTACGCCGGAACCACAGCCAAACTCCAGAAAAGACTCCAGCGCATTCAGAACGCCTCAGCACGCCTCATCCTGGACATTCCCTGACACAACCACATCTCTGTACACCTGAGAAACCTGCACTGGCTCCCCGTCAACAAGAGAATCGTGTTCCGACTCCTCACCCACGCACACAAATCTCTCCACAACCAAGGTCCAAGTTACCACAACGACTGCCTGACCTTCTACACTCCCACCCGCCAGCTTCGATCGACCAGCCACGCCCTGCCGCCGTCCCCCGCATCCGAAGAGCCACAACGCGAGGAAGATCCTTCTCCTACCTGGAGGCCAAGACGTGAAACTCCCTCCCCATCCACCTCTGTCTGACCCAAGACCACCTCTCCTTCAGGAAGCAACTCAAGACCTGGCTGTTCGAGCAGTAGCGTACCCCCCTCCCCCAAGCGCCTTGAGACCCTCCGGGTGAGTAGCGCGCTATACAAATGCTTTGATTGATTGATTGATTGGGGAGCTGGGGGGCGAAGTCTGTTGTCCCTGAGACTGCAGGAGGCAAGCTCTTTTCCAAGCCCTTGGAGATCCGTCACAAGTTGAAAGCAAAGTACACAAGGTTCCTTTCTCCTTCCTTTGGCAGTAAGGCAACCACTGCAGGTCAATCCCCCAAGCAGCACTTCAGTTTGGGAATAGTCTCTCCTCAGTTTCTTTAGGTTCCTCTCCTCAGTAAAGGTTTCTTCTTGTAGTCCAAAAGTGTTCTAATTTCATAGGATCAGGGTCCCAATATTCATACCCCAAAATCCTTTGTTCTCTGAGGGGAGAGGGGCCTGTGCCTAGTCCAAACCAGTTCCTGAGCACTTTGTTTACCAGACTTCTCCTTTCCTTTCACAGTGCAGGGCAAAGACATCAGATGTCCCACAGGAGGTGGAGCCAGCATTGTGGAAGGCAAATACAATCCTGGAGAACTTTGTTGACAGGACTCCTCCTCTTCTTTCAGTGTGCAGGGCAGAGACATCAGCTGCTCCCCAGGAGGTGGAGCCAGCATTGTGGAAAGCAGGCACAGCCCTATTCAGAGTTCATGTGCAACTCCTCCCTCCCATCTAGATGCAGATCTCTCTATTTACCACTGGGTGACTCAGCCTGTCTCTTGGAATCCCCCAGCTCTTTCACTCACAAAACCAGACAAAGGAATACACAGCCTAGCAGAGGCAGGTTTGAATGGTTAGCCAAGCAAATACCTACTTTCTAAAAGTGGTATATGCAAACACAGAATATTAAAATAAACTTCACTAAAAGATGTATTTTATTATTCTGAGTTCAGGCATACTAAACTCAAATTTCTACCATGTTCTCTGAGCCTAAACAAAGAAGAACACTGGGTATTAGGCAGTAACGACTGCACCTATCAGTAATATGGTTTGAGTAATACCAAAATCAGGGTGCTAGGGACCTGAAGCTCAATATCCTATAGCTTCCAAAGGAAAATCCCACAATTTACAATAAAATACAATAGTCCAGCACTCCACTCAAGCAAAGGTTATAAATGAGCAAAATATCACAAAAATTATAATCCATTAGGCAGGTCTTTATATGAATGTTCTTTATTCAAATTCTCCTTGCGAATCAAATGACCGTAGCCAACACGTTTCGTCCATAAGGACTTCTTCAGGGCGAAAAGAGGAGTGTTAGGTATTACTGTCTGTTCTTTTAACCTCTTCTCATAGCGTATAATTTTCTTTGTTAGCCACCTATAAAAAAGTGCTTGTCGTTTTCAAAATGATCCTCCCTGGTTGCTGGCAGTCTAGACTTGGTAGGCGCTCACAATAATATTATTCCAGCCGATCCTCCTGTCTTTTATTCAAAAAGTGGCCACTTAAACCTCAGTATTTTCCCAAAAATTCTTCAACCTGTATTTGGGGAATTCAAAATATAATATGCGCTCCCAATAAAATATATATCAGGCGTTAGCCCATCTCAGTTTATATACTGTATGCCGTATTCTCACGTCGCGTGTCGTTTCCAAAAAAACGTCGATTTATATAGGTGGCTACTTAACAAAGAAAATGATATGCTATGAGAAGAGGTTAAATGTTCTCTGAGCCTGTTGGGATTATAAAATGTAACAATTCTAACAGCCAATTCTGGCCCATGGAGAACTGGTAGCTTTGCAATAGTGAAAAGCGAAAATGGCTGTAATTCACTATTAGGACATGCCACACTCACCAGGGCTTGTTCTACCTTATACTTACAATGCATTCTGCCCTTGGGCCTACTATAGGGGTGACTGATATGAAGAAAAGGGAAGGTTTAGAGACTGGCAAGTGGGTGCACTTGCCCAGTCAGCATGACAGTACCAGACTGCACACAGGCTCTGCAATGGCAGACCTTAGATAACTTTTCAAGGCTGCTTCTGTGGGTGGCAAAACCAGTGTTGCAGGCCCTCCAGCAGCATTTGGATTTACACTCCCTGGGAACACTCAGTGCACTAAACTAGGGTCTGACAAGTAGACCAAATAGCCAAACATGGAACCACTGATTAATACATCAATTTATAGTAGGGAGCGCATGCACTGTGGCACTGGATAGCAGTGGCACAGTGCCCAAAGCATCTAACACCAGCAAAACACATGAGGCAACAGCAAAAAATGGAAGGGAGACTCACGCCAATGGTGCCAGATCTAACATGTGTCCCCTCCCGCTGAAATGTGGGAAGAACTACCCTAACTCCTGAGAGTTCTCATCACTAAGGTGGAAAAATCTGGACAGACCATCAGCGTTGGCGTGTTCTGTACCAGGGCGGTGTTCCACAGTGAAGCCCATACCCTGTAGGGAAATGAACCACCTCAACAGCTTTGGATTCTCACCCCTCATTTGCACCAACCATCTGAGGAGCCTGTGGTCTGTCTGAACCCGGAAGTGAGTCCCAAACAGGTATGGTCTCAACTTCTTCACTGCCCAGACCACAGCAAATGCCCCATGCTCAATAGCACTCCACCTCTGTTTCAGTGGAAGTAACCTTCTACTGATAAAGTCTACACGTTTGGTCTAGGCCCTCCTCATTCATCTGTGACAAAACAGCTCCGACACCATGCTCTGAAGTGTCTGTCTGGACAATGAACTCTCTTGAGAAGTAGGGTGCCAGGAGAACGGGCGCCGTGCACATGGCAGCTTTCAGGGCCTCAAAGACTTTGGTGTCAGTCCAAATCACTTTCTTGGGCTGTTTCCTGGAAGTCAGCTCTGTCAAGGGAGCAACAATGTTGCCATATGCCTTGACAAACCTCCTGTAATACCCTGTGAGACCTAAGAAGGTTCTCACCTCTGTCTGGGTTTTGGGTGGCTCCCAAACCAGGATGGTTTCAATCCTGGGTTGTAGGGGCGCCACCTGGCCGCTCGCAACTTGGTGTCCCAAGTACACCAATGATCCCTGCCGATCTAGCACTTGATCGTGAGGCCTGCCTTCCGCAGCGCCAACAACACTTCCCAGAGGTAGCGCAGATGTTCCTCCCAACTGGCACTGAACACTGCAATATCATCCAGGTAGGCGGCACTGAACTCATCCAGTCCAACCAACACCTGGTTGACCACCTCTGAAAGGTGGCAGGGGCATTATTCATCCCAAAGGGCATACCACGGAACTAGAAATGCCCATCTGGTGTGGAGAATGCTGACCTCTCCTTTGCCCCATCAATCAAAGTCATACAAGCCGAGGTGCCATGCAGCCCCTAGTCGATCTATGAGCTCATCAGCTCTGGGGAGGGGGTGCGGGTCAGTCTTGGTGACTGAATTGAGTCCTCTGTAGTCCCCACAGAACCGGATTTCGGGTGTGACACCCAGTGCTGCAGCCTTCGGGACCAAGACCACTGGGCTGGCCCAAGGACTGCTTGAGGACTCAATCACCCCTAGTGCAAGCATCTTTGAGACCTCCTCTTTCATGCAAGCCCTCACCCTGTCTTTTACCCTGTAAGACTTGTGCTTCACAGGTAAGCTGTCTCCGGTGTCCACATCATGGACCCAACAATCTGTGACACCAGGAACCAGGGAGAACAGATCAGAAAACTGTCCCAGCAGCTGGCGGCAGTTATTCTGTTGCTCATGGATCAGAGTGGAAGAGAGGTTAACGCCATCCACTGACTGATCTTCCTCTGATGCTGACAGGAAGTCAGGGAGAGGCTCAGTTTCCTCCATTCCAGCATCTGTTGCCAAGAGCATGCCCACTTCAGACTTCTCTAAGTGGGGCTTAAGGAGGTTGACATGTAGGACCCTCAAAGGGTTCCTAGGAGACCGCAAGTCCACCAAGTAGGTAACTGGAATCTTGCACTCCACAACCTCAAAAGGTTCGGTCCACTTATCTTGGAGCGCAGGGGGCTCCACTGGGGCCATGACCGACACCTTCTGTCCAGGTTGAAGCTCTACCAGAATGGTATCCTGGTCATACCAGAGCTTCATCTCCTCCTGGCTGGCCTCCAGATTCGCCTGAGCGAGTTAACTGAAGTGCCTGGTCTGGTTCCTGAAGGCCAGCATGTACCTATTTACATCCTGGGGAGGTTTCCTGGAAGATTGCTCCCAGCCTTCTTTGACCTGACTCAGAGGTCCTCTGACCGGGATGTCCATAGAGAAGCTCAAAGGGACTGAACCCTAGAGTTACTGTGGCACCTCCCGTTGTGCAAACAGTAGGCATGGTAAGAGGACGTCCCACTTACACCTCATGGGTTCCTCAAGACCCATTACCATGCCTTTCAGGGTCCGGTTGAACCTTTCAACCAACCCATTTCCTTGGGGGTGGTAAGGAGTGGTGAACTTGTAGGTTACTCCTGCCACAGGGACTTCATATACTTAGAAATGAAGTCGGTGCCCCGGTCAGACACTACCTCATGAGGGAATCCCACTCAGGAGAAAATTCCCATCAGTGCTTGTCCCACCACGGGGGCCATCACTGTCCTCAGAGTTATGGCTTCCGGGTACCGGGTGGCATGGTCCACCAAGACCAGTATGAACCTGTTTCCCATGGCTGTTTTGGGGTCCAGTGGCCCCACAATGTCAATCCCCACCCGCTCAAAGAGGGTACTGACCACAGGGAATGGCTGGAGAGGAGCCTTGTGCCTACTCCCACTCTTTCCACTTGCCTGGCAAGTCTGACTAGTCCTGCATTGAGTTTTTGAACTCTTGCACATTTGGGGCCACTGAAGTGGGTAAAAAGCCTCTCAAAGGTCTTGTCCTGCTGCAAATGTCCTGCTAAAGGCACATCATGCGCCAGCCCCAGTAGGAAGGCTCTGAACTTCTGGGGTACCACCAGCACACGGGCTAAGCCAGGTTCAGCAAACTTAGGCTAACTATACAGGAGACCATTCTCCAAGTAAATCCAATGTGATCCTGACTGATCACCTGCTGCCTGGCTTACAGCCTGTTGCCGCTAGCCAACAAGAGAAGGGCCTTCTTTCTGCTCCTTGCAAAATTCTTCCCTGGAGGGGACTCCTTTTTGCTGCCAATGGGTCAGCTCAGGCAGATCCCCCAGTTCAGCTATCTGTTCCCCGGTAGGCTCAAGGGCATTCACCTCAGGGTCTACCTCCTCTTGGGCCGTGGGAACTTCGGGGGCTGGTTTCCTGTGCCCCCGCCACTTCTTTCTTCGGCAGGTTCCTGGGCCTCCCTCCCAGGCTCCCGGTCCACTTGAGAACCCCTACTGGCTGACATTGACCGGGTGGTCACGCACACCCAGTCAGGCAGTCCAACCATCTTCAAGTGAGTTGTTTTCTCCACCTTTTCCCAAGGGGAGCTCTCCAAATCATTTCCTACAAACAGTCAAAAGGCATGGCGGGCCTCACAGCTACCTGAAGAGTACCAGAGACCACCCCCACTCAAAAGTAACCTGAGCCATTGGACAATGACTCTGTGTGTTGTCGGCGTTAACAACTCGGCAAAATGCATGAGGGACAATCTGCTCTTGAGACACATGGTGACACCTGACAGCTGTCACACTGGCTCCTGTATCTCTAAAAGCCTCCACCTTTTGGCCATTGACGGTCCCTCGCTGCCCATATTTCTTAGTGTTCCTGGGTAGCTGAACCTCTTAGACCATCTCACTGTCTCCTAAAGAGACTAAGGTCATCTGTGCGGTACCCCACCCGCCTTGGACATCAATCTGACATCAATCTTCTCCCCCAATGCTACACTAGCCAACTTCCGGGCGGATCACCAGTGGGTGCTTCTTTACCAAACAGGCAGCACCTGGTATCATTCACCTTATGACCCAGATCACCACACTTGTAACATTTCAGGGGCCCCTGGGGAACAGAACTACCTGTCGTGCCCCTTGCTTTCTCTCAGGGGAAGGCTGGGAACCTTTCACGGGGTTCCCTGTGGGACTACTTTGGGGCCCTTTGCGGAACTCCTTCTGTTTACCCTTGCCCCCCCCCACTCTTCTGCTGGGGACCCTACCCACCTTTGGCTGAGTGTCCTATGTGACCCATATGGGCCCGGGTGCTCACCCAGCGGACCGCCTCCTCAGCAAGCTTCCTAGGGTTAGTCAACTTGCTATCTATCAGATGCTGGCGCAGCTCTGGAAAACAAATATCAAACAAGTACTCCCATGCAATCAAATCAAAGAGACCTTGAAAATCATTAACCTTGCTGCCCTTTACCCAACCATCCAATGCTCTGCAAAAGAAAGTGACATATTCAACTCAAGTACTGTTTTCTAACTTTTTGCATTTGCTGAACTTCTGCCTATAGAGCTCAGGTGTCAAGCCATATCTAGACATCAATGCATCTTTCATGTGGCTGTAAGAGTTGTGGACTTCAGAATGCACTTCGTGGAGAAGTGTGGCTCAGGGGGTTAGAGGCGGCAGACCTGGAGCTTGAGTTCGGCCCTGGACCAGGGTTCAATTCCCCGCCTCGGCGGGTCTTGGGCTCAATAATTCCACCGACTCGATAATTCTCGCTCCAGTGCCTTCTCGACTCACGGGTTCACACTCTGCGACTCTGGGCAATAGCTTGCTTAATCTCCACATCGGCCCCTCGCGGTGGGATGCCTGGCTTTCACCTTGTGGATACCCTGCCAGGGTTATCTCACAGGGGAATACCAGGACGGGTTCCCTAAGCAAGCACGGAGATGCCCCAGGGTAAGTCATGCGCTATATAAGCTTCATACATTACATTACATTACATTACTTTCTGTATGTACTGACGGTATGCTACCACCAGAAGGAGTAACCTCCAAACTTTTGGTTTTAAATTCTAACTCCCTCGAAACCTGTTCATGCTCAAACTGCATTTCTTTTCCTCAAGATCTAATCTTCTACTTTCTAATTCCAGTTGCCTATTCACCTTGAACTTGGTTATCTCCATTTCATGCCTTCTTGATCTCTCTCTCTCCTTCAACTCCTCTGGAGATAGACTTTTGCCAGCACCAATGCTTGTTGGGGAATGATTTAGAAACTTCAGCTTGGGCTGAAGTGGAACTCAGGACTCATGCAGAAATGTTGGATATCCCTGCAGATGTGTTTGCTATGACTAGGTCACAGGCAAAAATATCTTCCACTAAACATGCCCTAGATCCTAGAAAAGTAGACCAGGTGCCTTCCAAGAAAAGGAGCAGTAGTGGTAAGGCAATGTCTTACCCCCTGACTCAGAGTACAGATAAGTCTCTTCAGGGAGATGATCTTAGTCCTGAAGAAGGAACTGTCCCAGAGGAGCTTGAGCCTGATCAGGTGGAGTTCTTGGGGACAGGGGGGGGGGGCTTCCTGGGCAGATCTGAGCAAGGAGCAGCTGAGCTGCCCCTCTCTTGAATCCCTCAGACGACAAGCTGTTTCTGATGCTGCTGGCAGTATCAGTGGGTCCCATAGGATCTACTTGGATGATGGACTCCTTCTCTCAGAGAGTAGAGACCCCAAGACTGGTGCCACCAGGAGGTT
This sequence comes from Lissotriton vulgaris, assembly GCF_964263255.1. Taxonomy (NCBI): domain Eukaryota; kingdom Metazoa; phylum Chordata; class Amphibia; order Caudata; family Salamandridae; genus Lissotriton; species Lissotriton vulgaris. Next base: position 18,639 of record NW_028244962.1, read on the forward strand.
GGTTATACCTCTGAGGTTTAGGGGCTTCCTATTGACACTGGCACATGATATTCCATTAGCAGGTTACCTAGGCCAAAACAAGACATGGGACAGGATTGTTCCTCATTTGCATTGGACTCACATGTCTGAAAACAAAAAGGAGTTTTGTCGCTCCTGTATCACCTGTCAAGGTAGTGGTAAAGCAGGTGGTACCACAAAGGCCCCTCTGATACCACTACCTGTTGTGGGGGTTCCCTTTGAGAGGGTTTGGATTGACATTGTTGGTCCCATGGATCCTCAAACTGCATCTGGGCACAGATTTATCCTGGTGGTGGTGGACCAGGCCACCAGGTACCCAGAAGCAATTCCCCTTATGACTACCACAGCTCCTGTTGTGGCTAGAGCCCTCCTGAGAATCTTTTGAAGGGTGAGTTTCCCAAAGGAGGCAGTATCAGACAGAAGTGCAAACTTCATGTCTAGTTACTTAACTGCTATTTATTTATTTATTTATGCAATTTTATACTTATTTATATTATTTTACTTTACCCGAAGGCGTCAGAGCGCTTCACAATAGGAACAGAAATGATACAAACTGAGAACATTACACGAACAACAGATTGCAAAAGCAAACGTTACGTTACATACGGTAAAGTGATAATTGTGAGCAAACAAAAATAAATGAGGTAGTAAAAATTGTGAGCAACCAAAAATACATGAGGTAGTAAAAAGTGCACAGGAGGAAAAAGTGACAAGTGTGCAGGCTACAAGAGAAAACAAAGTATAATTTGAGGTATAATACTGCAATATATGCTAGACACCCAGGCAGAAGAACAAACGTTACGTAGGCAATGGTGGCACTTGTGCAAGTATCAAAGGTAAAAAACATGTCAGAGGAAGCAAACCGTGTGTTACAGGGGCAAAGTGGTGAGTGCAAGTTGCAAGAGGGTACCAAATACAAGTACATGGATAATACTGCAATAAAAGGCAAACACTCTAACCACAAGAACACACTGGAAAGGCACTTCCATGGTCATGGAAAGTAGACATTTTCAGTAGTGGGAGGTCTTCCTTCAGATAAAAGAGAGGACATGAGTTACTTTTGGAGGTGTCTTTGGAGGAGGAGAACTTTGAGGTCCCTTTTAAAGGCCTGGGAGGAGGCGGTGGTCCGGAGCTGAGGCGGGAATGAGTTCCAGATTCTCACTGCGTTGCCTAAAAAGGATTGGGCCATCGTTCTTTTCTTCTTGAAAGTGGGAGGTTCAAGCAGTAGATTCTCCGCATTGCGTGAAGGTCTAGAGCCTCCAGAGAGTTTCAGTTTATTCGCCAGGTAGCGATGAGAGGAGGAGTGCAAGGCTTTGTGGGTGATACAAGCGGTCTTGTAGATAGCTCTAGCCTCAAAGGGAAGCCAGCGGAGGGTAGATAACATCGGTGTGATGTGATCGCTTCTTTTGGCCCCATAAATGAAACGAGCTGCTGAGTGGAAAACAGACTTAAGTGGGGACAAGTGGGATTTGGGGAGGCCAGTAAGAAGAGAATTGCAGTAGTCGAGTCTGGAGAGGACCAGTGATTGCACCAGGGTTATAAGGTCCCGCTCTGGGAAGAAGCGACGGATTCCCCAAAGAAGGCGCAGTTGGTATCGAGCAGATTTTGCAATGGAATTGATGTGGGGAATTAGATTGAGTTTTTTGTCTAGTATGACACCAAGGGATTTGGCGCTGTCGACAATGATGGGTTTATTGTTTAGTAGATTCATTTGATCTATCCATGATTGAACCGGGGGAGGAGAGAGTGAGGAGGAGAAGAGGAGGAATTCAGTTTTGGAGGGATTCAGAAGCAGTTGATGAGTTGACATCTAGTTTTGAATGGAGTCGAGAGTGGAGCTTAGGATGGAGAGATCGTGAGTAGAGGCAATCTTGAGGTAGAGTTGAGTGTTGTCAGCATAGAGATGATAGTGAATCCCGGATATACTTAGGAGATTTCCCAGTGGTTCTAAATAGAGATTGAACAATGTGGGAGCAAGTATCGAGCCTTGGGGAACACCTTGACCTACCGCCACAGGAGGTGAAAGACTGTTCGCTATTTTGATCCTTTGGGATCTGTCAGAAAGGAAGGATGCAAACCATTTAAGCACAGTGCCCTCCATGCCCATTCTCTGTTGAAGAATATTGAGGAGGGTGTTGTGATTGACAGTGTCAAAGGCTGCGGAAAGGTCAAGGAGAATTAGAAGACAGGACCCCCCTGAATCGAGTATCCTCAACGCGTCATCAACCACTTGCAGTAGGGCTGTTTCAGTACTGTAGTTTTGGATGAAGCCGGACTGACAGTTGTCAAGAAGATCATTGTCCTTGATATGACGAGAGAGTTGTTTTGCTACACATCTTTCTGTGATCTTCGCAAGAAAGGGAAGGTTAGTGATGGGGCGGAAGTTGTTGAGGTCATTCGCATCAGCAGTGGGTTTTTTAAGAAGAGGGGTGACCTGCCCAGTTTTGAAGGAGGCAGGAAGGGAGCCTTGCCAGAGGGAGAGGTTGATCAGAGTGGTCCAATAGGAGAGGGAATGGGTATAGAAGTCAATGGCAATGGCACTGGGGATAGGGGCAAGAGAATGGTTGGAGGGCTTTGTTTCTCGTATGCCCTTGAGAAGGGCATCTTCAGATATGGGGTCAAAGCTCTGCCAAATGGCTAAGGATTTGCGCTCCTCTGGAGGGGTAGGATGAGCGACCTGATCCACAAGTGATTTCACTATTTCATCGAAGAAAATAGCAAAATCCGCTGCTCTCTTTGTAGAATCATTCACCTTGGAGGTTGGGGGAGAGCAGTTAGGCATTTTGATGAGATCGAATAGTTTGTTGGGTCTATTTTTGGTGGAGTCAAGGAGGGTTTTGAAGTGCGCCGCTTTCCCAAGGAAGATGTGCTTGTGGTACTTTGATCTTGCTGAGCGAAGCATGGCCAAATTGTCGGTGGAGGGCACTAGCCCCATTGTTTCTCCAGGAATCTTAGCTGCTTCCTTTCCTCATAAAGGGATTTGTTGAACCAAGGTGCTGAGGGAGTGGGCCTTAACCTTTGCTTTTGAGTGGAGCGACGTTATTAATTTCAGCTGCAAGAACTATGAGGCATTGGGAGGTGAGTTCGTCAACATCTAGGTTCGGGTCTAGCCTTGGAAGTGATAACAAAGCTGATTCACAGAGGGGACCGACATCAATATTTTTGGCATCACGGAACCATGAGATGGCCCTCTTGGGTTGGCCAAGAGTTATAGAGTGTTAAAGTTGAAGAGAGAATGGGATGAAGAGGTGGTCAGACCAATCTACATGAATTGGGGTAGTGGTAGAAAGCATGCCTGCTTTAGAAATAACAAGGTCCAGGATTGCGCCCTTAGAGTGTGTTGATTCAGTGCAGTGTTGGATAAGATCGTTTGCAGAGAGGAAAGTGGCCAGTGAGTTCGCAGAGGCGTCTTGCGGTACACCCCAGTGGAGATTGAAGTCACCAACGAAGGTCTGATTGTCACTTCGTGAGTATTGGTCGCTGATGAAGTCGGTGAGTTCATCCATAAACGAAGAGCCTCTACGAGGCGGGCGATAAATGACATGGAATCTGAGGGGTGAGCGGTGTTGCAATTGAAGCTCAAGAGAAAGGCATTCAAAGGTTTTGGAGGAGCTGTTAGGAGAGGCCTTAAGTTAGAGGGCGTTTCTAAAGATGACTGCAACACCTCCCCCCGTGTTGTCAGTTCTGTCATTCCTAAATAAAGAATAGCCTGTGGGTAATAGGAGATCAAATATAGAGTGAGATGTATCTTTGAACCAGGTCTCTGTGAGGAAGAGCATGTCAATATTGTGAAGGGTGATGGTATCGGAGATTTCAAGTTTGTGTTTTACTGCAGATCTGCAGTTGTGAAGCATGCAGCGCAGCTCTGTCAAGACTGTTTTGGTGACGGGGGCACTAGGGCTCTGAAGGGTGATCGGGATATAGTACTTATGTGGGGGTGATTGGGAGGGTTTAGGTGGATTCTTTGTTCTGACAAGGGTGATGGTCGGAATGGTGTAGATAGTGGGGTTGCTAGGGTATGCCGGTTGAGGAAGGGTGGCCTTCAAGGGCTTGAGTGAGTTAACAGAGTTTTCAGACGACAGGTTGAGCTTGGCTGCACTTTGGTGAGGGGGCGAGGTGCATCTCGTGGGAAGTTGGGAAGGAGTAGCGGTGCAAGAAGGGGTGGCGATCTTAGAGCATAAAAGTGAAATGGCAGCTGTAAGCTGGGAGATGGAGGTGATAAGAGAGCCTAGCGTGTTTTCCAGTGAGAATGAGGCAGAGCACAGAAGGTTGGGTGGCTCGATTGAAACAATGGGGGGTGGAATTGGTGGTGGAAGGCAGGGAGAGGTGGCAGGACAGGAGCTAATTTGGGGTGTGGGGTTCATAAGTGGGGAAGGGTGGAGGTTGAGAGCGGGAGTTAGTGAATCGGAGGTTAAGGGAGAGTTGTCTTTGTTGGTGTTGCAAGAGGGAGAGGAATTAAGGACAAATTTAGGGGGAGAACGGTGCGGAACATGGTGGTAGGGTAGAAGGAGAGGGGAGGCCTGTGTGGAGTCATGAGAATATAGGAGGTTTGGGAGGAAAAGAGGTGCGGTGGTTGTGGAGGACCTGTCAGCTAGGAGAGGTGGCTGTGAGGGAACGGGCATCTGGCAGAGTGAGGGGGATGGGGAGAAAGGGAAGTTGAGGAAAGGAAGTGGTTCTGCTGGGCCCGAGGGAGGGAAATAGAAGGGGTTACTGGGTGGGGAAGGGGAATAGTACAGCATTAGTGGAGGAGTAGGAGGGAGGAGAGAGATGCAGTGGGATTGTGGAGAAAACGGGGTGAATAACGAGGGGAGGAGGGGGTGGGGAGGAGGGATGGAAGGGATAAGGGGAGCATAGGGAAAGTTCACTGGGGGAGAGAGTTGGAGGAGAGGTGGACTAAAAAGGGGGGTGATGGGAAGGAATATGGGGGAGGAGAAGAGATTGGAGAATCGGGATGGTGCAGATGGGACGAGGAGCGTATTGGCTAGTGGTAAGGCTGAAGTGATGTGTGAAGGGAAATACTGTGAGGGGGGATGAATAGGAGGGGAGGTCACAAGGGAGGGGGAGGGAAGGGGGCCAACCTGTGCTTCTCGAGAGAGCAGCCAATTGGAGTGAGGTGGGGTGGGCGGAGGAGAAAGGGAGTAATGGGTGGAGCTGGAAGGAGAGTCAGGGGAAAACCCGGTTGCAGAGGAGGGGAGTAAGGAAGGGAAGAGGCTGTCAAAGAGCGAGAGGCAGTTGTCTTTGCCTTGGATCAAGACAGTACCGTTGTTATAGAGTGAGATAGTGAGGTTACCTTTGAAGCACGCAGAGGGGGAAATTTATAGTTTTTTCCCATGGGGGATAGAGGAGGAGGAGGTGGCGTTAAGGGAATAGTAAAAACTGTTGGACCAAGAGGGGATGTCGTGAGTGAAGAAAATGAAATCATTTTTAAGCCTCCCTAAACGACTATTGTAAAATTGATCAACAAAAAGGGAATCTGGGAAACGTTCAATAGTGTTATGTTTCCATTGTTTAGTTGCAGCTTTAGACAGGCTGGGAGGATAAATGATTTTGTAGCAATTAGTTCCAGCCTTAACTCGAGGGGTGGCCATGATGGTAAAATGTGGCGAAGGAGTGTGGGGGGGATAAGAGGAAGGTGTTACTGGGAAAGCGGTGGAGAAGAGAAATAGAAGGGCATAAAGGGGGCACATAATCCAGACGTTAAGGTGAGGATATAACCGAGCTAATGTGCCGTTTGGGACTAGCAAAGCCTAGGTATGCACAACAGCCTCAACATCTTAAGACTATCAGTAGAGGTGCTCAGAGCAGGGTGCGGAGAATATACTACATGAAAAGCAATTTCTAGCACCAACATATATCTACTGGCCTGGCGCCCTACAAGTCTTGCAGACTCCTTGTCCAACTGGCCATCTCGTATGGGGACTCAAATGCCCTAAAACCATAGTGTCAATGGGGCTGTCCCTGCAGCAGGATTCCATCTTAATCAGATCTGACCCCAAGGAGAAGTAACTAAAAATGGGTGCAGATGGGCTAATAGCCGCACAGCTGAAAAGGGTCAAAAACAGTGCAGCTGTAAACAGCTCTGCTTGCTGCACATCTGTTAACGGCCTAAACGAAGCAGCTGGCACTACTTGCTGCACAGCTGAAAAAGCTGAAAAAGGCCTAAACGGTGCAGCTGGCACTACTTGCTGCACAGCTATGTGGAAGGAGTGTGGAGTAAATTACAAATGTACCACCCCTTATCACCCACAATGCAATAGGTGTAATGGCTGGATTTTCTGAGTAGGTGGGATCAGCCCCCAGGGGCCCCTCCAACCCAGCCAGAACGTAATCACCTTCCCTCCTCAGGACCACCTATCCAGGCACCTGGTACCTACCTGAAGATGGGGAACTCGCAATATACAAGCTCATATTATCAAAAACACCACTAAATCTATAGGGATACTAAGAATACTCACTGATTACTAGGGATATCCATACCCTACACCACACTTATTTACATCAGTTGGTCTCGCGGCCACCCTGACCCAGACCGTTCTACCCTAGGGCAGATCTGACACACAATCTGGTGCGTCTACACACGGGCCTGCAGAACCCAATGCTCCCTTTTCCAAAGTGTTCGCGATCCTGCGAAACTACACACTAGTTCAACCACCTAGTGCTCTCATTTACTCAAGCCACAATCCAGTGGGTATACACACTGGTTCGACCCCCCAGTGCTCTCATTAACGCCGCATATCAACGACGACCACATTCCTATGAACACCTATACATATATATATATATATTGGGATATTATCTCAGCTGTCTACTCGGGATGAAACTACAATAATGACTTTGAATATAGTTCCAGATTATATAATGTACTCTCTGCTCTTGGCATCAAAGGTTCACTCACTCCCTATTTATGTGATCACCACTTACCTGATTGGGATTACTCATCCATTCACGTGCCTAGCAAACACCTAGGAGCTACATTTACCTTCAGTGAACAAGAATAGGGGCTACACACCAGTTTATTATAAACTGGGGACTGTTTATTATAGCAATATAAACATTTATACAAATCTAACAAAGGCTATAGGTAAAACACACCTCTTGAAAGAGAAGGATAAAACATAACAGGAACACTCCGCTGAAAGGGAAAAGATTAGCAATGCAAAAGCCCAGGGGATAAAGATAAGATTAAGATGCAAGTGTAAAGTAAATTAATATAACAGGAACGCCTTCACCTTATTAGTGTGTAGTCTTGTTCTAGCTGTCATCTGGGTTCCTCTCTCGTCTGTGCCTTGGGTCATCTCAGACTCTCTCTCTCTCCTGCACTCTTGGGTACACCTCTGCGCTGATCACTCGGTCTCTGGACTCCTCTCCCCCACACGAACTGTCTCTACCTTCCGTCTTCAATCTTAATGGTTCCTGCCGCTCTGATCACCGTTTATTCCACTAGCTTATTCACTCTGTCTCTGCGCCAATGTCCAATTAACTCCATCTGCTTCCATAGGTTAGTCCACGAGCCCTCCTCTATCTCTTCTAAAAGGCATTACTTCAGACTCCAGCTATTCACACCTCCTCCTGATAAGCACTGCTTCTGACTGCTTCCTTCAGTTCCAGCTCACTATTCAACTCAGCTCTTCTCCAGCTTGAACCCTCTCTCTCTCTCTGCCAACTCCACTCCACTGCTGGACTCTCTGCTGGACTCTCTCCTCGACTGCCCTCTGCTTGACTCACTCCTCGACTCCCCTCTGCTTGACTCACTCCTCGACTCCCCTCTGCTTGACTCACTCCTCGACTCCCCTCTGCTTGACTGACTTCCAAAACTGAACTGACCACTCCTCCTCTCCTGTAGCTCACTAATATGGATTCCTCTCCCCTCATGGAAATTTCCACAGGAGGGCTGTCTCCTACCAAATTCCTGTGCCAGCTCCCAGGCTTCCACGCAACCGCAGTGCGCCTCTGCATGTTACGTCTGGGCCCAAGAGAAAAACACATTTCTCGGATAAGAAGCAGTCCTAACTGGATTTCCTCTAGCACACAACAGCCTTAACTATAAACATTGCCTTTACCCTAAAAAGCCTCTCTGCTTCCATCAAGATGGAGTCTCTCTAGCTTTAGGCCTGAAAGGGGTGAAATGCTCCTTAGCTCTGTCAGAATACCTACATAAACCATACCAATATGTCTAATATGTCAAAGCCAATAGGCAATAGACAGGTTAAAGTCAAGAATAAAGGTATATTAAGCAGCTATCCTCTTCTAGGTCTGGAAAAAGGGCTTAAAAGGGCCAACACAGGCTAAGAATACCTATACTAGATGCGAGCAAGATTAATGATCTATATCACTTCTAAGTAAAGCCAAAAACTCTGCCATAACATTCCACCCTTAGATCCTTATCTTGCGAGCATCTTATAAACAACAACAACCATCTAAACAAACATCAACATAATCTATCCAACATAGGCTAAGAATACCTATCCTAGATGTGAGCAAGATTAAGATCTATATCACTGCTAAATATCTCTGCCATCCACCCTTAGATCCTTATCTTGCGAACATCTGACAAACAATAACATCCAAATAAACAAACATCAACACAATCTATCAACAAATCAAAACCTAAAAAACTCCCTAAAAACAATGACAACTTAAGGAAATTCCACCTGGAACTCAATTGTAGGGAATAGAAACCTAAAAACAAATCAAAGCACCCTTGACTTGAATGCTGAAAATATCTGAGATTGGATCTGATAACAACAGAAACTAACCAAAGCATCCTCAAACTAAATGTGCCTCAACTTCCAATGATAACTGGTGAAATCTAGTGATGTAGGGACTTATGTGTTGAATGAAAATAGCAAGGGGCCTAAATGGGCCTACTTCGGACAACTTAAGGCTAAATGTGTTTCAACTCCTAATGAGAAAACAAGAAAGGGCCTAAATGAGCCCTACCAACTATAGGCAACTTAAGCTAATGATGACTCATGAAATCTATTGGTGTAGGGGCTTGTTTGTGGGATGAAAAGAACAATAGGCCTAAATGAGGCCTACCTGCTGACATTAGTCAATTTAAAGTGAAATCTGAGAAATAAACATGACAAACTGTTGCAAGGTCTGGATAAACATTAACACATAATCATACTAAAAGACACACCACCCAGAACAATCCAAATTTTAAGGTAACCACCCTTTGATCAATCAAGGTGAAAATGCAAGAACAGTAAAAAAACTACAACCCCAGTCTACAAGATAACTAGTGTAACATCAAGCTTAAATCACACAGTGGAGCACATGTGTGCGCCATCATTCAAAAAAGTCCTTCATTTGGGAAAAACTTGTGTTGAAGAAAACAGAAAAACTATAATAGGTGACATGTTTTTGCTTCAAAAGTGGGGCCTGCTTGTCCAAGGGATTACGCATCAAGTACTTTTATAATCCTGTAACAAATAAAACATGTTTGGGTTTCATTTCTTTTTAAAAGTGGGGCCTGCTTGTCCAAGGGATTACGCATCAAGTACTTTTATAATCCTGTAACAAATAAAACATGTTTGGGTTTCATTTCTTTTTAAAAGTGGGGCCTGCTTGTCCAAGGGATTATTCAATGTCCAAATTCTTCAGTGTAGGCCACCACCCTGCATCCTCGGCACTTCCTCCAATGCGGCCATCCATCACCCTTTCGATCTGGTCTGGTCTGGTCTGGTTCCATCATCCAAAAACAATAAACTAAAATAAGAACATGAAAGTAAAAAGCTAAAATAATAAAAGGAAGTGGAAAGGGGGACGGGCCCACACAAAACTACAACCACAGCCATCCTAAAAACAAGAGAACAAGTATCATTATTCTTGCAAAAATAAAATTTTCCATTTAAAAAGCACCCCGGGTGCCTTTCATTATTGAAAAGAAAATATCCTAATTAATTAGAAACATTCAAAATTTAACTTTTAATAACTTTTTGCGCAGGGCCTAACATACCCTAATCCTAACTAAGCCAGTCTCACGCTTCAGGGCAGGAGCCATGCTACAGTGTGACGCTACTTTGGACTACCGCCAAGTGATGAGCCTCTCAGCCTCAGCAGGGCACTGCAAGCCTCCCAGTTTTCCATATTAAAGAAGCCCGCTCAGGCTCCCTACACTAACTAACACCAAGGGAAGAGCCAGGCCACCCCGCCCTTAAATAAACAAGCCGTGCGCGGAAGAAAATTGAACTGTAGCCAATCATAACACACTGGGACGTGATCGAAACTTGCAGAATGAAGGGAAGAAACTCGTCTGCACAGACCAGCTGGTCTGCCAAGGTCGAAAAACAAATTCCTTTTGCCTGTTCTCATGGCCTGATTCTCAAACTAACGGAGGCTAATATTAATAAAAAAAAAAAACAATTCTGTTACAGTGTATTGCCAATTAAAAAAGCTCCAGTTTTTTTTTTTTAAAAAGACGTTTGTCCAACTAACTCAACTAAAGGCAAGACATTTAAAATATGGGCACTTATTTAAAAAGGGGCAACTATCTTTTGCATACAATAATATACATTCTGCATTTGAGAAACGAATTAACATGGCCCATTTGTCAAAGAGAAATAATTTGTAAAACAACATAAAATGCAGATACATTTCAACATTGTATTTGAGTTAATTTTTTTTATGACACATTTATAAAAGCATACATTTTAATTCACATTTGGGAAAATAATAATATTACATTTTAACACTTTTTTCATTCAAAAGCACATGGTTGCCTTACACTAATTAAAAGCACATGTTACCACGCACTGTCGGGCAAGATTTATTATTCTAAACCTATTATTATTGCAACCATCACATTCCTGTCTAGATGGAAACCCCTCAAAGAAATAATTAATGAAAACAGCCCGTAGCATGCATTCTAACGGGCCATCTTTTTAACATTTCACTCATTTTAAAAGAACACAGCTTTCTCCGTAATCCACTGGTTTATTTATATCCACATCAGTTCCAAGGCAAACCCACACAAATTCATAGACGCATTTCAAAAGGAATGTGAAATGAACAGAACCCTTCTCAAAACACAAGATGTTACCTTTCCGTCAAGAAACTGACAAAGCACGTAGGCAGACCAAGGAACCAAAACAAGTCAAAATCAAACCATCAAATAATCCACTGACTTTTATAGTCAGGTCAGATAACCATGCATGTTGACAGCATGTAAAAAATAAAGACTGCCATCTCAACTCAAGATATTAACCCTTTGGCAGCTCAAGCACAATCATTTCCCAACGTCCATGGATACATGGGAAAATCATGATCACATTTCTTCACGTTCACAGCTAACACGTACACATATTTTCAAAAACGTTATCCCCAAGCACCCGAGAGAGATCCAGCTCTCTCCTGCCAAACGTAATGAGAACATGCCCTGTCCAAGCCATGACCACATGGCGCTATTCACAAGCCATATTTACAAGACAAGCCTTTCACAAACAACATTTCCAAGGCGCAATGCACAAGGAACACAACAAAATAACATAAGAACATGCACCTCACAAACCACATTAATATGGCGCTATTCTAAAGCCATATTTACAAGACAGTAAACAAACTCAAAAAAAATGACACGCTTTTCACAAGGAATATATCCAAAGCACCATTCACAAGCAACACAGCAGATCAACATGAGAACATGCACCTCACAAGGCACATTAAAATGGCGCTATTTACAAGTCATATTTACAAGGAGCTATATTCAAAAAAACTCCACAGATCATATTAAAATGAACACATTTCACATTGCACAGCATAAGCAGATGCAGCAAGCAATTTAATGGGCAATTTAAAAGCACTTTTTACACACATTTATACAATTGGACCATCACAAAAATGTAACTGGCTTCCTCATGTAATGCCATCCTTCAACTCTGACAATTTAAACACCAAGATGAAAACCATTCCTTCCACCCTGAATAAACCAAATGCCATGATGTAATGCAATCTCCTCACGCTGCAACTGTTCAAGCCCATAGGTCTAACAGGCTACATAAACTGCAACATTACGCCAGATGGAACCAGCGTTCAAGGCACTCCCTCAGAACACATGGGAACCTCTCTAAGCACATGGCCAGGACACACAGGATAGGTAAACCGTTTGACTACGCCAGATGTTATGGCGTTCATGGCACTCACTCACAACACATGGGAAACAATCTAAGCACATGGCCAGGCACACAGGCTTCGTAAACTGTCCGACTACGCCAAAATGTAATGGCTGGATTTTCTGAGTAGGTGGGATCAGCCCCCAGGGGCCCCTCCAACCCAGCCAGAACGTAATCACCTTCCCTCCTCAGGACCACCTATCCAGGCACCTGGTACCTACCTGAAGATGGGGAACTCGCAATATACAAGCTCATATTATCAAAAACACCACTAAATCTATAGGGATACTAAGAATACTCACTGATTACTAGGGATATCCATACCCTACACCACACTTATTCACATCAGTTGGTCTCGCGGCCACTCTGACCCAGACCGTTCTACCCTAGGGCAGATCTGACACACAATCTGGTGCGTCTACACACGGGCCTGCAGAACCCAATGCTCCCTTTTCCAAAGTGTTCGCGATCCTGCGAAACTACACACTAGTTCAACCACCTAGTGCTCTCATTTACTCAAGCCACAATCCAGTGGGTATACACACTGGTTCGACCCCCCAGTGCTCTCATTAACGCCGCATATCAACGACGACCACATTCCTATGAACACCTATACATATATATATATATATTGGGATATTATCTCAGCTGTCTACTCGGGATGAAACTACAATAATGACTTTGAATATAGTTCCAGATTATATAATGTACTCTCTGCTCTTGGCATCAAAGGTTCACTCACTCCCTATTTATGTGATCACCACTTACCTGATTGGGATTACTCATCCATTCACGTGCCTAGCAAACACCTAGGAGCTACATTTACCTTCAGTGAACAAGAATAGGGGCTACACACCAGTTTATTATAAACTGGGGACTGTTTATTATAGCAATATAAACATTTATACAAATCTAACAAAGGCTATAGGTAAAACACACCGCTTGAAAGAGAAGGATAAAACATAACAGGAACACTCTGCTGAAAGGGAAAAGATTAGCAATGCAAAAGCCCAGGGGATAAAGATAAGATTAAGATGCAAGTGTAAAGTAAATTAATATAACAGGAACGCCTTCACCTTATTAGTGTGTAGTCTTGTTCTAGCTGTCATCTGGGTTCCTCTCTCGTCTGTGCCTTGGGTCATCTCAGACTCTCTCTCTCTCCTGCACTCTTGGGTACACCTCTGCGCTGATCACTCGGTCTCTGGACTCCTCTCCCCCACATGAACTGTCTCTACCTTCCGTCTTCAATCTTAATGGTTCCTGCCGCTCTGATCACCGTTCATTCCACTAGCTTATTCACTCTGTCTCTGCGCCAATGTCCAATTAACTCCATCTGCTTCCATAGGTTAGTCCACGAGCCCTCCTCTATCTCTTCTAAAAGGCATTACTTCAGACTCCAGCTATTCACACCTCCTCCTGATGAGCACTGCTTCTGACTGCTTCCTTCAGTTCCAGCTCACTATTCAACTCAGCTCTTCTCCAGCTTGAACCCTCTCTCTCTCTCTGCCAACTCCACTCCACTGCTGGACTCTCTGCTGGACTCTCTCCTCGACTGCCCTCTGCTTGACTCACTCCTCGACTCCCCTCTGCTTGACTCACTCCTCGACTCCCCTCTGCTTGACTCACTCCTCGACTCCCCTCTGCTTGACTGACTTCCAAAACTGAACTGACCACTCCTCCTCTCCTGTAGCTCACTAATATGGATTCCTCTCCCCTCATGGAAATTTCCACAGGAGGGCTGTCTCCTACCAAATTCCTGTGCCAGCTCCCAGGCTTCGACGCAACCGCAGTGCGCCTCTGCATGTTACGTCTGGGCCCAAGAGAAAAACACATTTCTCGGATAAGAAGCAGTCCTAACTGGATTTCCTCTAGCACACAACAGCCTTAACTATAAACATTGCCTTTACCCTAAAAAGCCTCTCTGCTTCCATCAAGATGGAGTCTCTCTAGCTTTAGGCCTGAAAGGGGTGAAATGCTCCTTAGCTCTGTCAGAATACCTACATAAACCATACCAATATGTCTAATATGTCAAAGCCAATAGGCAATAGACAGGTTAAAGTCAAGAATAAAGGTATATTAAGCAGCTATCCTCTTCTAGGTCTGGAAAAAGGGCTTAAAAGGGCCAACACAGGCTAAGAATACCTATACTAGATGCGAGCAAGATTAATGATCTATATCACTTCTAAGTAAAGCCAAAAACTCTGCCATAACAATAGGTTAGTTGAAAGGTTCAACAAAACCCTCAAGGGCATGATTAATGGTCTCCCAGAAAAGCTTAGGCGCAGATGGGATATACTTTTTCCCTGCCTTCTCTTTGCCTACATAGAGAATCCACAGAAGGTGGTTAGTTACAGCCCATTAGAACTTCTTTTTGGACATCCAGTTAGGGATCCATTGTGTCTAGTGAAAGAGGGATGGGAGTTACCTCTTAATCCCCCTAAACAGGATATTGTGGTCTCTGTTCCCGGATGGCTGAGTACACGAAGAAGATAACTAAATATCTTGAGGCTAGCCAGGAATTGCAAAAGGCCTGGAATGACCAAAAGGTTGTGTTGAGTGTTTACTAGCCAGGACAGAAAGTATGGGTGTTTTAGCCTGTGGTCCCAGCAACCCTCCAAGACAAGTGGAGTGGCCCTCAGACAATAATTGAGCAGAAGGGACAGGTTACCTATCTGGTGGACCTTGAAATTCCCAGGAGCCCCCATAGAGTGCTCCATGGCAACAGGCTCAAACCATATGTTGACAGGGCAGACATGGGCTTGCTCATCGCTACTGATGAGGGACAAGAGAAGAGAGTGATCCACTCCCTGATCACTGTCTAGCAGCAACCTGACAGCAGAAAAGTTCAAATCTGTTTAGACATATGTTTTCTAACCCTGGGCGTAGTTGGCGTAGTTCCCCAGAAGGGACAAGAGATAAGAATAACCAAGCAGAGAAGCTCAGGTAGGGGGGGTGAAGGGAGGAATCCCCCTTTCGGAACTAAAACCCTCACACACCCAGCAAGCTAGGTGTCATGCTTTATCATCTGGGTTCTGCTCCTCTTCAGACTGGCGCTGCAATGTCTGACGGGCACCCGTAAAGGGGCTCTTTAGCGGAGATCTTTTGTTCCTGCCAGTAGGTGCATGTGGGTATGAGGGCTTTAGGTGGGGTGTAGACGGGAAGTAGTGCAACCAATGTTGAACAATACATAGACGTAAAAAGATAAAAACCATGCTGCAGAAGATGGGAGACTAAAGCAGAGGCTGAGGAATCTTGTTACAGGTAACAGTGTCACAAGGGTGCACTACGATATAAATATTGTGCACTCAGATGAGAAAGGCAGTTTAAAATAAAAGTTTTAAATAGATCCCCATTACTGCTCCTACTGACATTGTGTCTCCCCCTATATTCCAGGGTACTAACTACTGGTGCCATATATGCCAGAGAAGACCGGAGAAGCCATTGTCGGTCTCAATAGGGTGAGGCATTTTAATACAGGATGTTTCTTCTTTATTTAAAACTTTTATTTTAAACTGCCTTTCTCATCTGAGTGCACAATATTTATATCGTAGTGCACCCTTTGTGACACTGTTACCTGTAACAAGATTCCTCAGCCTCTGCTTTAGTCTCCCATCTTCTGCAGCATGGTTTTTATCTTTTTATGTCTATGTATTGTTCAACATTGGTTGGGGTACCCACACACCCCCGACCTGGAGCCAGAGATCATGTATACCAAGCGGTTGTGACCTAAGTCTTCCATTAGTGCGTTCTGTTGGGTTTACTGGTTTCCCTTTTGTCACCCTTTCTTAGGTCCCATTTGGACTGAGCAGGACCATCTGGGCCGCAGTCCTACTTCCAGAGGAAGGTAGTATTCCCCTTCCCTACTGTGTAGAACCCCTTTTCTCTTATCTTTGTTGTAGGTCCTGACGAATTGCTACATTAGCATGAAACATTTCCATGTCGACCTTTAGTAAGATAGGCACCACTGGATCTTCGCACCAACGTGCTCTGTCACCTCACTGTTTTTAACAAGGTAGTAACAAGGTAGTGTGCCACACCAAGAAAATAGTCGTGGATTCACCAACCTTTTTTAAATCTTGCACTACTTCACGTCTACACCCCACCTAAAGCCCTCATACCCACATGCGCCTACTGGCAGGAACAAAAGATATCCGCTAAAGAGCCCCTTTACGGGTGCCCGTCAGACATTGCAGCACCAGTCTGACGAGGAGCAGAACCCAGATGATGAAGCATGACACCTAGCTTGCTGGGTGTGTGAGGGTTTTAGTTCTAAAAGGGGGATTCCCCCCTTACCCCCCTACCTGAGCTTCTCCGCGATCTCTTGTCCCTTCTGGGGAACTGTGAATCCCTTTTTGTTTGTAGCTACGGTCTAAGGTCTGAAATACTGGACCCCGACGTAATGCGTAGCTGATGGCACAGTGTACTTGTCTGCACTGTACAATAATTGCAGTTATCATGAAATATGTATCTTTATATGCTAAAGAGCATTTAGCACTTTTACAAAAGTGAATGAAGAATTAACAAGCAGTGAGAGAGGTGATGATTTTGGGATCCTCCCTAAAGTAGGGAGAGAACCAAGTAGATGCCTTGAAAACAAAAAGCACATCTTATTGAACGATTCGGTGGTGGTCCCATCCTCTTAGGACCACCCCTAGCACAGTTATTTGCAAAACAACAATCCCAACCAAAGGCCCTGCAAAGCATTATGGGACGAGATTAACAGTGGGCAGTGAATATTATAGTATTCAATATCAAAATAATTCAACAAAGACCTGCAGTTCAAATAGTCCTTACTAGATGTCCCTCACAAGTCAAATACAAATGCATTGAATTTTTTCTTACATCAAGCTGCAGTTCCACTAGTCGTTACTAGATGTCCCTCACGAGTCAAATGCAAAAGCTTCATGAGGGGTTTCAATGCTTTTGTCTTTGACACTAACAAACATCAGCTGCGGCTGACTTTCCTCATCGGTAGTTGGTGAAGAAGATTTACTTTATTTGTACCAATATTTGGGTGGGTGGACAGGTTTGCTTATATTATTGGTGGAGGATATGGATCCGATGCCGTTTCCTTATGTACACAAAGAGAGGTATATTTACAGCATGATATTGTGGTGAATACTGGATATAAACCGTGGTGCGGACCGGTCTAAGATGGCGGTCGCGATGTGGAGTAATGGATAATGAGAAAATATTGTGGGGAGGGTCAAAAGGGCATATTTAACGACCAGGACAACTTACGCCCTTACTACAACTAGCAAAACAGAAGGAAGTAGCCTGGTCCAAGTTACTGTTAGTGTGCCGTATTGAATCTAGAACCATGAGTCCATTAGTAGCACTAAAGTGATAGCACGGGGCTAGAAAAAATTCCCATCAGCCCACCCATCTCGTGGAGTATCGTCACGTGGGAGATGTATCATAAATCCAGATCTCGATCAATGCACCTGATAATGATGCGGAGATGGATTTTGTGGATATGGACTTAGACCACAGTGCTTCACTGGTGATGCTAATGGGGTGCAGTGCAAGTGAGAGGTTGTGTGAGAAGGAAGTGAGGATAAAATTGACTCCAAGGACCAAAAATAAGTTTAATAGGTATGGTACTAGGGTCAAAATTAAAAATGCCAAATAGTTTTAAATAATAACTATATAGAGGCATGGTGTATGGAGGTCGACATGTTTCAGCTAGATGGACTATTGGTCCTAGCTTTCTTCAGGACCAGGTGGAAACTGCGACTGCAACTCAAGTGAACAGAATACGAAAATTGTGACTGTGTACACTATATAATGGATAGATCCTACCAGCTCCTCTGAGCCCAGATGTGTACTGGTGGTAATCCAAATCTTGCGGTCTCTCCTAAAGAAAAAAGAGAAGTGTACAACAGTGAAACATTTTTAGTGTATAATGGTATCAGGGATACAGAAGACAAACACTAAGCACACAAACAGTGCGGGAGAGAAAGTCTCCCCGCCACACAGTAGACATAAGGTTCTACTGGGTTTGATGTGTCCAAATCACAAACAAGTAAAAACATATAAACTCACCCAGCGTTATGTGGGAGTATGCCTCACCTCACCCGGCACCCACTCGGGAAGAAGGAGGCCCCGCTCTGTTAGAATGGAAATGGAATAAGAACCTCAGAACAATATCAGAGGTGCTTGGATACATGTAATCACACATTTCCAGTGATCTCCTAACAAAAACTAGTTGTATAAAAAAGAGACTCAACCTCATTTGAGCAAGTGACTAGGACTATGCAGGGAAAGTCGAGGGAAAAGCCAAGACTAAATAGGCTATATATAGGGTTGGCTTGTAAGTATGGCAGTATGATGACCAGAAAGTACCAAAGGTTGGGTACACATCTGAAAAGTTATTTGTAAGTAACTGGGGCAACACAATGAAATGCCCTACCTGTCTGTCGGTACCTCTACACCAACATCCGAGAGGGAGTGGAGGTAACTGGCTAATGAACGCGCATGTCCTTTTATACCCGCGCTGATTGAATAATTCACTACAGCTGTTCAGCAGTTGCTTATGGACGTTTGCGCTGAATCATAAGGAAAGACGCTTTTGCTGGGGCGCGCCTGCGCCGTGTAAAATGCTATACCGGCTGCGCACGCGTAACCTAAGGCACACACAAGTGTAGCGACTGCGCGCATGCGTCATGAAGTTAGCGTCCTTACAGCTGTTTACTCAGGGCGCCAATGTAAGAGAGGTGTATTTGACACACTAGAGAGATGTATAACGACTCATTAAACTATAATGCAGAGTTCTAAACCTCAACGGATCTAGTATCTGAAACGAGACACTCATGGACAACAACACACCGGGACTAGTTGTT
Organism: Lissotriton vulgaris; assembly: GCF_964263255.1. Taxonomy (NCBI): domain Eukaryota; kingdom Metazoa; phylum Chordata; class Amphibia; order Caudata; family Salamandridae; genus Lissotriton; species Lissotriton vulgaris. Next base: position 37,612 of record NW_028244962.1, read on the forward strand.
TACAGTGATGTCCACGGTATGTCGTCATTGAGGCCCTGAATGTGGCTTTTCAGAAGGAAGACCCACTTCTGTTCCTTCTTAAATAGAAACTTAGACACATCACTAATGTGGGGGGGAATATATGGCTGTTCTAAGATAACCCACTTCATTTCGTCAGCTGTGTGTCTGAGATCTAAGAAATGATTTGTGAGTTTGGTGGCCTGTTTGCGACATCTGATGGTACTTTTGTGTAATGGATGATGTACTGTTTTGGGAGGTGCACATGGATATGGTCCGTCATTGCTTTCTGGTGTTTAAATATTATTCAAAGATGGCGCTCTGGCAGAATGCCAGAGTTAAGAAGACTCCTTGGACTCATGAGGTAGAAGATAGGCTTTATTCATAGTAATAGAACAACACACCAGTAGGACCGGAGAAGTCTGCGTCAGATGAGGTCCGGACCAGAATAACTGTCAACTGTCAAATGTGAGAATATCAGCTAATGATACAACCATGCCAGTGCTTAGGGTGTCGCGCGGGGCAGGACCGGAGCCCAGGGGGAACAAACTAAGGGGGAAGCGTGTTACATATCAACACAACAGCCAGGATTGGAGTGTACTCGCTCGGGGAGGTTTTCAAGAGGCAGCATTATCCTGAATCGCCACGTAGTAAGATTGGGTGGATAGACTCCCGGTGCGAGTGAGGAGGGGCCACTGGGGCATGAAGAACTTACCATCGACCTTATGGGGAGTTCACATTGGGGACATAGAGTTGATCATATAGCACACTAAATGAAAGTGGGTGGTCGATGGTGAGTGATATATGGAGCTAAGGATGATATTATGAGGGTATTATGTGAAGGGGGATATGTAATGGGACCGGAGTGGTCTGTTTAGGTTTATATCTGTTTAGGTTTTTTTGGATTATTGTTAGCACTTTATAAGGTTACTCTGGGTCAGATTCTGCAACCTGGATTCAAGGTAGGCAAGGTGTATTGTGGCAATGATGCTCCTTGTGTGGAAACTACAGGTGGACATTTGGATTGATTTTTGTCTCCCTTGCTGGAGAGGTTGATGATGCATCTTGAACACAGGCCGGTACCGATATGCGGGTGCTGAGATTGGGAATAGCATATGTGGTGACAATCGCATGCAGTTTATGGGACTGCACTGGTAAGGTTGGGTACCAACAGTTGGCCTAACAGCTAAAGAGGTCGACATCGGATCTGGGGAACTGGGTTTGAGTCGCGGCAATGACACTGAACATCCTGTGATTCTGGGCAAATCACTTAATCCCCCTGGGCCCAATTCACAGAACTAACTTAAGACAAAATCCTAAACTTACTACTTTTGGTATTCACAGAAGTTAGGATTTTGTCTTAAGTTTGTCTTAAGACAGACTTAAGACAGACTTAAGTTGGGATTTTGTCTTAAGTCTGTCTTAAGCCTGTCTTAAGACAAAATCCTAACTTCTATGAATACCAAAGGTAGTAAGTTTAGGATTTTGTCTTAAGTTAGTTCTGTGAATCGGGCCCCCTGTACCTAACAAAAATGAATGTGTCCTCCTGTAACGCAACTGATGCTGTGTACAGCGCTCTGATACCCGATTCGGGTCAAGTTCGCGCTATAGAAACTCTGCAAAAAACAATCTTGACAATGAGTTCATAGTTTGGTAATTAAGTATGATTTCACTGGCCCCTTGCTGTGATGTGTAGCTGAATTCTGCATGACAGGTTAACTTTATCCATGTACTTTTTTGTTACTTTTGCACTGTAATATCAAGCTTTGGAAGGCGTCTCAGATTACAGATCGTCCACAGCCCACTTGAGGTCAGGGCGGTGGTGTTCATCGGTGTGTTGTTGCTCCCTTCTCTCGAAGCAGCTTCCGCCCATGGCTGCAGGATAAACCCATGCACCAGGAAAGAAACACAGGTAATCAGATATCCCTGCTCACCAAACCTCCATGCTTCCCCTTGTTGTAAATATTTTTGTCCACCCTAAGCGTGGAAGGGTATACTCAGATGTGAGTCCCTTGCTCATTGCACCATCAGGATTCAAGCAAGCCGGGCCGAAGAGGCTGAAATGCCAGAAACCGGTCCCCGGTAGCTTGTTTCCTTCCCAGTGTAAGAATTGGCTTTTGTAGTTTGGTTTGCCCTGTTCCCATCATGCACTGGGACAGGAACAGACTAATTTGCATACAGTCAGGTTCTGAAACTGGGATGGTGCAGTGAGCTAAAAAACGGTGTTGGATCTAGCCCTGATCTCTTGACTGGGTGAGAGTATTCTGTTTAATTCAGAGACTCTGTCCCTCACCACCCCTTGTTGTAAATATTTTTGTCCACCCTAAGCGTGGAAGGGTATACTCAGATGTGAGTCCCTTGCTCATTGCACCATCAGGATTCAAGCAAGCCGGGCCGAAGAGGCTGAAATGCCAGAAACCGGTCCCCGGTAGCTTGTTTCCTTCCCAGTGTAAGAATTGGCTTTTGTAGTTTGGTTTGCCCTGTTCCCATCATGCACTGGGACAGGAACAGACTAATTTGCATACAGTCAGGTTCTGAAACTGGGATGGTGCAGTGAGCTAAAAAACGGTGTTGGATCTAGCCCTGATCTCTTGACTGGGTGAGAGTATTCTGTTTAATTCAGAGACTCTGTCCCTCACCACCCCTTGTTGTAAATATTTTTGTCCACCCTAAGCGTGGAAGGGTATACTCAGATGTGAGTCCCTTGCTCATTGCACCATCAGGATTCAAGCAAGCCGGGCCGAAGAGGCTGAAATGCCAGAAACCGGTCCCCGGTAGCTTCTTTCCTTCCCAGTGTAAGAATTGGCTTTTGTAGTTTGGTTTGCCCTGTTCCCATCATGCACTGGGACAGGAACAGACTAATTTGCATACAGTCAGGTTCTGAAACTGGGATGGTGCAGTGAGCTAAAAAACGGTGTTGGATCTAGCCCTGATCTCTTGACTGGGTGAGAGTATTCTGTTTAATTCAGAGACTCTGTCCCTCACCACCCCTTGTTGTAAAAATTTTTGTCCACCCTAAACGTGGAAGGGTATACTCAGATGTGAGTCCCTTGCTCATTGCACCATCAGGATTCAAGCAAGCCGGGCCGAAGAGGCTGAAATGCCAGAAACCGGTCCCCGGTAGCTTGTTTCCTTCCCAGTGTAAGAATTGGCTTTTGTAGTTTGGTTTGCCCTGTTCCCATCATGCACTGGGACAGGAACAGACTAATTTGCATACAGTCAGGTTCTGAAACTGGGATGGTGCAGTGAGCTAAAAAACGGTGTTGGATCTAGCCCTGATCTCTTGACTGGGTGAGAGTATTCTGTTTAATTCAGAGACTCTGTCCCTCACCACCCCTTGTTGTAAATATTTTTGTCCACCCTAAGCGTGGAAGGGTATACTCAGATGTGAGTCCCTTGCTCATTGCACCATCAGGATTCAAGCAAGCCGGGCCGAAGAGGCTGAAATGCCAGAAACCGGTCCCCGGTAGCTTGTTTCCTTCACAGTGTAAGAATTGGCTTTTGTAGTTTGGTTTGCCCTGTTCCCATCATGCACTGGGACAGGAACAGACTAATTTGCATACAGTCAGGTTCTGAAACTGGGATGGTGCAGTGAGCTAAAAAACGGTGTTGGATCTAGCCCTGATCTCTTGACTGGGTGAGAGTATTCTGTTTAATTCAGAGACTCTGTCCCTCACCACCCCTTGTTGTAAATATTTTTGTCCACCCTAAGCGTGGAAGGGTATACTCAGATGTGAGTCCCTTGCTCATTGCACCATCAGGATTCAAGCAAGCCGGGCCGAAGAGGCTGAAATGCCAGAAACCGGTCCCCGGTAGCTTGTTTCCTTCCCAGTGTAAGAATTGGCTTTTGTAGTTTGGTTTGCCCTGTTCCCATCATGCACTGGGACAGGAACAGACTAATTTGCATACAGTCAGGTTCTGAAACTGGGATGGTGCAGTGAGCTAAAAAACGGTGTTGGATCTAGCCCTGATCTCTTGACTGGGTGAGAGTATTCTGTTTAATTCAGAGACTCTGTCCCTCACCACCCCTTGTTGTAAATATTTTTGTCCACCCTAAGCGTGGAAGGGTATACTCAGATGTGAGTCCCTTGCTCATTGCACCATCAGGATTCAAGCAAGCCGGGCCGAAGAGGCTGAAATGCCAGAAACCGGTCCCCGGTAGCTTCTTTCCTTCCCAGTGTAAGAATTGGCTTTTGTAGTTTGGTTTGCCCTGTTCCCACCATGCACTGGGACAGGAACAGACTAATTTGCATACAGTCAGGTTCTGAAACTGGGATGGTGCAATGAGCTAAAAAACGGTGTTGGATCTAGCCCTGATCTCTTGACTGGGTGAGAGTATTCTGTTTAATTCAGAGACTCTGTCCCTCACCACCCCTTGTTGTAAATATTTTTGTCCACCCTAAGCGTGGAAGGGTATACTCAGATGTGAGTCCCTTGCTCATTGCACCATCAGGATTCAAGCAAGCCGGGCCGAAGAGGCTGAAATGCCAGAAACCGGTCCCCGGTAGCTTGTTTCCTTCCCAGTGTAAGAATTGGCTTTTGTAGTTTGGTTTGCCCTGTTCCCATCATGCACTGGGCCAGGAACAGACTAATTTGCATACAGTCAGGTTCTGAAACTGGGATGGTGCAGTGAGCTAAAAAACGGTGTTGGATCTAGCCCTGATCTCTTGACTGGGTGAGAGTATTCTGTTTAATTCAGAGACTCTGTCCCTCACCACCCCTTGTTGTAAATATTTTTGTCCACCCTAAGCGTGGAAGGGTATACTCAGATGTGAGTCCCTTGCTCATTGCACCATCAGGATTCAAGCAAGCCGGGCTGAAGAGGCTGAAATGCCAGAAACCGGTCCCCGGTAGCTTGTTTCCTTCCCAGTGTAAGAATTGGCTTTTGTAGTTTGGTTTGCCCTGTTCCCATCATGCACTGGGACAGGAACAGACTAATTTGCATACAGTCAGGTTCTGAAACTGGGATGGTGCAGTGAGCTAAAAAACGGTGTTGGATCTAGCCCTGATCTCTTGACTGGGTGAGAGTATTCTGTTTAATTCAGAGACTCTGTCCCTCACCACCCCTTGTTGTAAATATTTTTGTCCACCCTAAGCGTGGAAGGGTATACTCAGATGTGAGTCCCTTGCTCATTGCACCATCAGGATTCAAGCAAGCCGGGCCGAAGAGGCTGAAATGCCAGAAACCGGTCCCCGGTAGCTTGTTTCCTTCCCAGTGTAAGAATTGGCTTTTGTAGTTTGGTTTGCCCTGTTCCCATCATGCACTGGGACAGGAACAGACTAATTTGCATACAGTCAGGTTCTGAAACTGGGATGGTGCAGTGAGCTAAAAAACGGTGTTGGATCTAGCCCTGATCTCTTGACTGGGTGAGAGTATTCTGTTTAATTCAGAGACTCTGTCCCTCACCACCCCTTGTTGTAAATATTTTTGTCCACCCTAAGCGTGGAAGGGTATACTCAGATGTGAGTCCCTTGCTCATTGCACCATCAGGATTCAAGCAAGCCGGGCCGAAGAGGCTGAAATGCCAGAAACCGGTCCCCGGTAGCTTCTTTCCTTCCCAGTGTAAGAATTGGCTTTTGTAGTTTGGTTTGCCCTGTTCCCATCATGCACTGGGACAGGAACAGACTAATTTGCATACAGTCAGGTTCTGAAACTGGGATGGTGCAGTGAGCTAAAAAACGGTGTTGGATCTAGCCCTGATCTCTTGACTGGGTGAGAGTATTCTGTTTAATTCAGAGACTCTGTCCCTCACCACCCCTTGTTGTAAATATTTTTGTCCACCCTAAGCGTGGAAGGGTATACTCAGATGTGAGTCCCTTGCTCATTGCACCATCAGGATTCAAGCAAGCCGGGCCGAAGAGGCTGAAATGCCAGAAACCGGTCCCCGGTAGCTTGTTTCCTTCCCAGTGTAAGAATTGGCTTTTGTAGTTTGGTTTGCCCTGTTCCCATCATGCACTGGGACAGGAACAGACTAATTTGCATACAGTCAGGTTCTGAAACTGGGATGGTGCAGTGAGCTAAAAAACGGTGTTGGATCTAGCCCTGATCTCTTGACTGGGTGAGAGTATTCTGTTTAATTCAGAGACTCTGTCCCTCACCACCCCTTGTTGTAAATATTTTTGTCCACCCTAAGCGTGGAAGGGTATACTCAGATGTGAGTCCCTTGCTCATTGCACCATCAGGATTCAAGCAAGCCGGGCCGAAGAGGCTGAAATGCCAGAAACCGGTCCCCGGTAGCTTGTTTCCTTCCCAGTGTAAGAATTGGCTTTTGTAGTTTGGTTTGCCCTGTTCCCATCATGCACTGGGACAGGAACAGACTAATTTGCATACAGTCAGGTTCTGAAACTGGGATGGTGCAGTGAGCTAAAAAACGGTGTTGGATCTAGCCCTGATCTCTTGACTGGGTGAGAGTATTTTGTTTAATTCAGAGACTCTGTCCCTCACCACCCCTTGTTGTAAATATTTTTGTCCACCCTAAGCGTGGAAGGGTATACTCAGATGTGAGTCCCTTGCTCATTGCACCATCAGGATTCAAGCAAGCCGGGCCGAAGAGGCTGAAATGCCAGAAACCGGTCCCCGGTAGCTTGTTTCCTTCCCAGTGTAAGAATTGGCTTTTGTAGTTTGGTTTGCCCTGTTCCCATCATGCACTGGGACAGGAACAGACTAATTTGCATACAGTCAGGTTCTGAAACTGGGATGGTGCAGTGAGCTAAAAAACGGTGTTGGATCTAGCCCTGATCTCTTGACTGGGTGAGAGTATTCTGTTTAATTCAGAGACTCTGTCCCTCACCACCCCTTGTTGTAAATATTTTTGTCCACCCTAAGCGTGGAAGGGTATACTCAGATGTGAGTCCCTTGCTCATTGCACCATCAGGATTCAAGCAAGCCGGGCCGAAGAGGCTGAAATGCCAGAAACCGGTCCCCGGTAGCTTGTTTCCTTCCCAGTGTAAGAATTGGCTTTTGTAGTTTGGTTTGCCCTGTTCCCATCATGCACTGGGACAGGAACAGACTAATTTGCATACAGTCAGGTTCTGAAACTGGGATGGTGCAGTGAGCTAAAAAACGGTGTTGGATCTAGCCCTGATCTCTTGACTGGGTGAGAGTATTCTGTTTAATTCAGAGACTCTGTCCCTCACCACCCCTTGTTGTAGACAAACCAGGGAGGTCAGACTTGTAGACCAACATCTGAACTGTTTTACAGTACTACTAAATGTATTTTAAACTTCCACAGGCCCACCCGTTAAAAATCCCACAGATCCATTTGTTTTATCTAGTCTCTGAAGTGGTATAGCAGGCGGATGGACTAGAATGCGACCCCAGCAAATACCAGCGGCTAAGGCTTTTGCATCCATTCAGCCCTTCTGCGTTGTTTTTTCCTTACCAACAATTGAGAATCTCAATATTTAAGAAGAATGCAATGGGGGAACATAATTTCAGAGCACTGTCCTTCTAGTAACTTTTTAATTTTTTTTACAATACCCAATCATAATGAGGGTAAAAAAAACGAAACGTGGATCCACAGGAATGACTACCATCTGCATAAAGAGTCGACATGAAAAATGTCAAAATGAAAGAAGATAAAAAAACATTCAAGCAGCAACTTGGCTGCCACAATTAAACAAGCATTTGCAATGCAATAGGTCTTGCATTTGCGAGATTTTGAGCTATTGGCATTGCAAATGGCAATGCCCTTTATTGGTGTGTTTTGAAAAACGACAAGTGGTGTATAAACACTCACTTTTTACTTCTAGTCCTTGCTTGCGAGAAGCACCGCTAGCAGTAGAGAGGAGCAGTTACTGCCATCCTTGCTTCTTGTAAGCAACAATATGAGAACAAAGTGCGCGTTTACTCCCAGCTTGCAGGTTTTCAAAAGATATCAATAAAAGGCATTGTCATTTACAATGATAATAGCTCAAAATCTCGCAAATGCAAGACCTATTGCATTGTAAATGCTTGTTTTAAAAGTTGTTGCCTCTGGAGTATTGCCTCTGGAGCGAGCAGTCAGGTGCCCAATCCCTACCTTTCGATTTCCAGTGCAGTGCGTATCTTTAGCATTGCTGTCTCAAAGCTTGCCCTTGTAGGAGAGTCATGCAGGAGAGTCATACAGGAGAGTCATGCAGGAGAGTCATGCAGGAGAGCCATGCAGGAGAGTCATACAGGAGAGTCATGCAGGAGAGTCATGCAGGAGAGCCATGCAGGAGAGTCATACAGGAAAGTCATGCAGGAGAGTCATACAGGAGAGTCATGCAGGAGAGTCATACAGGAGAGTCATGCAGGAGAGTCATAGAGGAGAGTCATGCAGAAGAGACATGCAGGAGAGCCATACAGGAGAGCCATGCAGAAGAGTCATACAGGAGAGTCATGCAGGAGAGTCATGCAGGAGAGCCATGCAGGAGAGTCATACAGGAAAGTCATGCAGGAGAGTCATACAGGAGAGTCATGCAGGAGAGTCATACAGGAGAGTCATGCAGGAGAGTCATAGAGGAGAGTCATGCAGAAGAGACATGCAGGAGAGCCATACAGGAGAGTCATGCAGGAAAGTCATACAGAAGAGTCATGCGGGAGAGTCATACAGGAGAGTCATGCAGGAGAGTCATACAGGAGAGTCATGCAGGAGAGTCATGCAGGAGAGTCATACAGGAGAGTCATGCAGGAGAGTCATACAGGAGAGTCATGCAGGAGAGTCATAGAGGAGAGTCGTGCAGAAGAGACATGCAGGAGAGCCATACAGGAGAGCCATGCAGGAGAGCCGTGCAGGAGAGCCTTGCTGGAGTGTCATGCAGGAGTGTCATGCAGGAGAGTCATACAGGAGAGTCATGCAGAAGAGACATGCAGGAGAGCCATACAGGAGAGCCATGCAGGAGAGCCGTGCAGGAGAGCCATGCTGGAGTGTCATGCAGGAGTGTCATGCAGGAGAGTCATGCAGGAGAGCCATGCAGGAGTGTCATGCAGGAGAGCCATGCAGTAGAGCCATGCAGGAGAGCCATGCTGGAGTGTCATGCAGGAGTGTCATGTAGGAGACTCATGCAGGAGAGTCATGCAGGAGAGCCATGCAGGAGTGTCCTGCAGGAGAGATATACAGGTGAGACATGGAGGAGAGGCATGGAGGAGAGTCATACAGGAGTGTCATGCAGGAGAGTCATGCAGGAGAGACATGGAGGAGAGCCATACAGGAGAGTCATGCAGGAGAGTCATGCAGGAGAGACATGGAGGAGAGCCATACAGGAGAGTCATGCAGGAGAGTCATGCAGGAGAGACATGCAGGAAAGACATGCAGGAGAGACGTACAGGAGAGTCATGCAGAAGAGACATGGAGGAGAGTTCAAGTTCAAGTTCAAGTTCGGGCATTTATATAGCGCACTACTCACCCAGAGGGTCTCAAGGCGCTAGAGGGAGAGGTTCATTATTTGTCGAATAGCCAGGTTTTCAGTTCTTTTCTGAAGGAGATGTGGTTCTGAGTAAGGCGGAGGTAGGTGGGGAGTGAGTTCCAGGTCTTGGCAGCCAGGAAGAAGAACGATCTGCCACCCATGGTGGATTTTCGGATGCGTGGGACTGCGGCGAGGGCTTGATTGGATGATCTTAGTTGGCGGGTGGGTTTGTAGAAGGACAATCAAGTGTTGAGGCATTCGGGTCCTAGATTATGAAGGGCCTTGTGTGCATGGGTGAGAAGGCGGAAAGTAATTCTTTTGTTGACGGGAAGCCAGTGGAGGTCTTTTAGGTGTCCGGTGATGTGATCTTGGCGCGGGATGTCTAATATAAGTCTCGCTGACGCGTTTTGGATGCGCTGGAGTTTTTTCTGTAATTTTGTTGTCATTCCGGCGTAAAGTGTGTTGCCATAATCCAGACGACTCGTGACCAGTGCATGGGTGACAGTCTTTCTTGTCTCGAGGGGGATCCAGCGGAAGATCTTTTTGAGAATGCGAAGGACGTTGAAGCAGGAGGACGAGACGGCGTTGACTTGTCTGGACATTGAGAGGGAGGAGTCTAGAATGAAGCCAAGGTTACGTGCATGGTCTGTGGGTGTGGGTGCTGTGCCCAGAGCGGAAGGCCACCAAGAGTCGTCCCAGGCTGAGGGGGAGGATCCTAGGATGAGCACCTCCGTTTTGTCTGAGTTGAGTTTTAGGCGGCTCTGTTTCATCCATTCTGCTACTTCTTTCATGCCTTCATGAAGATTGGTTTTGGCGGTGTTGGGGTCTTTGGTGAGGGAAAGGATTAGCTGGGTGTCGTCGGCATAAGAGATGATGTTGAGGTGTGTTGACGCCTGATAGAGGCGAGAGGACTCATGTAGACGTTGAATAGGGTGGGACTGAGTGAGGATCCTTGAGGTACGCCGCAGATGACTTCGGTGGCCTTTGAGTAGAATGGGGGAAGTCGGACTCTCTGAGTTCTCCCAGCTAGGAACGAGATGATCCAGTCCAAGGCTTTTCCTTGTATGCCGATGTTGCTGAGGCGTTGTATAAGGGTGCTGTGGCAGACTGTGCCGAAAGCGGCGGAGAGGTCGAGTAGGATGAGGGCCACTGTTTCTCCGTTGTCCAGGAGTGCTCGGATGTCGTCGGTCGCTGCAATGAGGGCGGTTTCGGTGCTGTGTTTGGCTCGAAATCCGGATTGAGATGGATCAAGGGAGTTGTTGGATTCAAGGAAGGCTGCGAACTGGCTGTTGACGGCTTTCTCGATGACTTTGGCCGAGAAAGGGAGGAGGGATATGGGTCGGTAGTTTTTCAGTTCTGAGGGGTCTGCTGTGGGTTTTTTCAGAAGTGCGCTGAGTTCGGCATGTTTCCAGATTTCTGGGAAGGTGGCAGAGTTGAAAGAGCAGTTGATGACATCGCGGAGTTGGGGTGCGATGATGGAGTCAGCTTTGTTGAAGATGTGGTGGGGACAGGGGTCAGAAGGCGAGCCAGAGTGGATTGAGCTCATGAGGTGAATGGTGTCTTCAGTGGTGATTGGGTTCCAGGCACTGAGGTTGTTAGTTGGAGGAGTGGGATCTGAAGGGGGTGGGGTGGGTTGATCACTGGGAGTATTCTTGAAGCTGTTGTGGATGTCGGCAATTTTGTTGTAGAAGAAGGAGGATAGCGCGTCGCAGAGGTCTTGGGAGAGAGTGATGTCGTTGGATGCTGCGGTGGGGTTAGTGAATTCTTTGACGATATTGAAGAGTTCCTTGCTGTTATGAGAATTGTTGTCGAGACGGTCCTTGAATGCTGATTTCTTGGCGGATCGAATCAGTTGGTGGTGTTTGCGGGTGGCTGTCTTAAGGGAGGCCATGTTGTCTGAGGTTGGGTTTTTTCTCCAATTCTTCTCCATGGTGCGGCATAGCTTCTTGGATTTTTTAAGTTCATCATTGAACCAGGGAGCCTTTTTGCTGGCTGATTTCAACTGGTGCTTTTTCAGGGGTGCTAATTCGTCCGCAGGGTGGGTAATCCATTGCCTGAGGTTGGTGGCCGCTTGGTCTGGGTCCATTGAGAGGGTGGGAGTGTTATTGTTGAGTGATGTGAGGAGTTGGTCGGTGGTGATTTTGTTCCAGTTTCTCCGGGGAATGGGTTGTGGACGGTTGTGGGTCAGGGTGGTTATGTAGCTGAAGTGAACACAGCTGTGATCCGTCCAGTGGAGAGCTGTAGTGCGATCGAAGGAGATGTGCTTGCTGGAGGTGAAGATAGGGTCGAGCGTGTGTCCGGCTGTGTGAGTGGGGGTGTCAACAAGTTGTTTGAGTCCAAGATTGGCCAGGTTGTCCAGAAGGGTGGTGGTGTTGCTGTCGAGTATGTTTTCAATGTGGTAGTTGAGGTCTCCTAGAAGAATGTAGTTCTCGGAGGCGAGGGTGTGCGGGCTGACGAAGTCTGTGATGTCGTCGCTGAATTGAGTGCGGGTGCCTGGAGGCCTGTAAATGAGGGTGCCTCTAAGGGTGGTCCTGGGGTTGGTGTGGATCTGGAAGTGGAGGTGTTCAGCAGTTGCAAAATTGTCGTCGGAGCTGGTTGTAATTTTGATGGTGTTTCTGTGGACGATGGCGATGCCTCCTCCAGATTGATTGGTGCGGTCTTTTCGAATAATCTTGTAAGTGTCCGGTATGGCTATGGCGATGTCGGGAGCAGAAGATGCGTTCATCCATGTTTCAGTAAGGAAGGCGATGTCAGGTGACGCAGTGTCGATTAGGTCCCAGAGTTATGTTGCATTTCTGTGGACCGAGCGGGTGTTCAGTAGGATGCATTTCAGGCGGTTGGGTTCGGAGATGTGTGAGGAGGAAGTGGGTTTGGTGAGGGTCCTGAAGCAGTTGAACTTGCAGGAGAGGCAGGCGAATGGGCCGTGGGTACGTCCTGGGGTAGCTGCGAAGCATAGTGGTGGGCGTCCGGGGTTGAGGGCGAGGAGAGTAGCGGCATCATAAGTGGTTCTAGTGGGTTGGGAGTGACGGGGACCAGGGGGTCTGGCACTGGGCGCGGTCCAGGCGCGGACGGGCGTAGACGGGCTTACCTTTGGCGCTATTCGGCGTGACCGCTGCGCGTGGACGCTGCACGTAAGTCCATCTGTCTTAAAAGGAGAGTGAAGGGGGGCGGAGCGTGGGAGGGTCAGCTGGGAGGCGGTAGCGGGGAGGGTAGGCGGGCCAAGGGAGTACACAACAAACCAGATGACAAAATGGAGAATGGAACGTGAAACGGGGGCAGAGTTCGGTTACTACAAGGCTTAATTCCTCAAAGTAATGCACACAGTGAAAGCAGCACGAAAATACAGTGTGTAAATGGCGGCAGCAGCTACAATTCAAACAGACAAAGTTGCGCTTAAATGCAAATTATCATGCGAGGTTCAGCACTATATTTCAATCAATGCGCTATGATTAAATGTCTATTTCAATCGCGATCAGAGCGCTGTGTTTAAATGCCTACGATACCACAGTGAATTCGGCAGAGGCGCTTCAAAACGAGGATTGCAAGCAGATTCTGTGGCCAGGGAGCATGGGGGGAGCGACCGCTTAGGATCAGATCCAGACGGTCACAGCTGCGAGATGGAGGAGGTGAGCACTGTATTCGTGGGTGGGAGGGTCAGCTGGGAGGCGGTAGCGGGGAGGGTAGGCGGGCCAAGGGAGTACACAACAAACCAGATGACAAAATGGAGAATGGAACGTGAAACGGGGGCAGAGTTCGGTTACTACAAGGCTTAATTCCTCAAAGTAATGCACACAGTGAAAGCAGCACGAAAATACAGTGTGTAAATGGCGGCAGCAGCTACAATTCAAACAGACAAAGTTGCGCTTAAATGCAAATTATCATGCGAGGTTCGGCGCTATATTTCAATCAATGCGTTATGATTAAATGTCTATTTCAATCGCGATCAGAGCGCTGTGTTTAAATGCCTACGATACCACAGTGAATTCGGCAGAGGCGCTTCAAAACGAGGATTGCAAGCAGATTCTGTGGCCAGGGAGCGTGGGGGGAGCGACCGCTTAGGATCATATCCAGACGGTCATGCAGAGCCATGCAGGAGAGTCATGCAGGAGAGTCATGCAGGAGAGTCATGCAGGAGAGACATGCAGGAGAGACATGCAGGAGAGACATGCAGGAGAGACATACAGGAGAGTCATGCAGAAGAGACATGGAGGAGAGCCATGCAGGAGAGTCATGCAGGAGAGATATGCAGGAGAGACATGCAGGAGAGACATGGAGGAAAAAATGTCATGAGCAATGCCAATAGCTCTACCTTTAATAATGCCAAGACCATTGCATTGTAAATGCTTGTTATCAGAAGACTTGGGGTAATGATGGGTTGAAGGAAGTCTGTGGCTCACAACAGATTCCAAAGCTTTCCATCATGGAAATGTGAGGAAAATGTGTCTTTTTTAATCAAAGTTTGAGGATTGCAAGGGATTTTAGTTTAAAAAAAAACTGGTGAGGGTCACTCCAGTCACACCATTCCGAAGGCCCCTAGACATCTTCCCTTAAAACATTTACAGTTGTGCAAGGTTTGCCTTGATGCCAGCTGAGCTAGGGCCTAAAATCCACAGTGGAAAAATGTTATGTGTGCATGTTGCATTTTGGGCCCTTTCCTGTCGCAGGCTCTTGCCCTACACACACAAGTGAGGTACCATTTGTTTGGGGAGACTTACGGCAATACAAAATAGTAGAAAAAGGTATTATTACCTTTAGGAAGCTAGATTTCTATAGAGTGTACTAAAATGAAGTACACTGTGCATAAAATCCTGAAATAGTATGCAGAGGTGAAAGCAAATAATTTGAATGCTCTTTTTATGGTAGCGTGGACGAGCAGTTAAGCTTATCAGAGGGTAGTGATAAGCATTTGTTGTACACCAGAGAGGCAATAAATGAGACACACACTCAATAAAAAACTGTGGGGCGGGTGCAGAGCAAACAGGTCAGCCGGGAGTCATGCGTCCTAGGGTCCTCACGGTCAGTAACAAGCAACTTTGAAAGGCGATCTCGGGACACCTGAGTTATGTTATGTTATGTTATGTTAAATGGGTGACTTGTAGAGTGTGCGGCTACTCGGGCAGAGTGCCCCACGCTAGACAGATCTGTAGAGGAGAGGTCAAGCCAAAAAGCCAAGTCCTAAGTTCTTTTCGAAAGGACAGCAGATTGTTTAGCTTCCTAAGAGACAAGGGATGTTTATTCCAAAGTTGAGGGGCCAGCAATCTGTAGGAACGTCCGCCAACACGCGCACGTTTGATGGATGGGATAATGGCCAAAGCTTGTGAGGCCGAGCGAAGAGATCTAGAAGGAAAATAGAATTGAACTCTTTTCCTTAAGTAAACAGCACCAATACCGTGCAATGACTTCAAGGCCATGGTCAAAGTTTTAAAATGGATACTCTTCCGCACCGGCAGCCAATGAAGCGAATAGAGGAGAGCTGATGAATGAGACCTGCGGATGAGGCCAAAAATGGCCCTCGCTGCAGAATTCTGAACTGTCTGGAGGCGTGCAAGAAGGTACTCCGGAAGGCCCAGATATAGTATATTAGAGTAATCGAGCCTGAAACCAATCAGTGCCTGGACTGTAATTCTCCTATGACTTTGGGAGAGGAAAGGAAGAAATTTCCTAAGAGTACGCAACAAGGCAAAACATTGGCCAACTAGGCTAAGAATCTGGGGCTTAAAAGTTAAACCAGTGTCGATCTTTATACCTAGGTTCTTTGCCACTGATGTGGGTGATGCAGGAGGATGCATGTCGGCCGGCCACCAGGATTTCCAATGGGCATCAGGGGGACAGCCAAAGAAAATAATCTCTGACTTGTCCGAGTTGCATTTTAACTGGTTCTCTTGTAACCAGGAAAAAACGGCCTCAAGGCACCTCCTGATAGAATTGCCGACGAACTCAGTATTCTTGTCGCAGGTAAAGAGGAGCTGCGTGTCGTCGGCATACGACACAATACACGCTACATGCGACTCAACCAATTCAGCCAAGGGAGAAAGATAAACATTAAAGAGAGTGGGGCTCAACACCGACCCCTGTGGCACTCCTACAGCCAAAGGAGGAACAGCAGCTGAGAAAGGGGGGGCCCAGATCAATTGTTGGCGGTCGGACAGTAAGGACTTAAACCAATTGACTACCGTCCCTCTCAGTCCAATCTCCTGGAGTCTTGGAAGAAGACGGCAGTGAGGGACGGTATCAAAGGCCGCCAACAAGTCCAAAGCACCAGCATCGCCTTCCCATCACTGTCCGTAACCTCCTTAATAGACTCGATGACTTCCAATAGAGCTGTCTCAGTGCTCAAATTTGAGCGGAAGCCAGATTGAGTAGGGTGCAGGATATCTCGAGCTTCAAGGAAGCTGGAGAGAGTAGAATGTACGTGCTTCTCCGCTATTTTAGCCAGAGCCGGGAGCAACGAGATCGGTCTACAATTGCAGTGCTCTAAAGGATCAAGGTTAGGTTTTTTTAACAGTGGGACGATGTGCGCCTTTTTCCATGCACTGGGGACAATACCGGTTTCAAGAGAGGCGTTGAGAATCGTATTAACCAAAGGGTTGATAACATGGGCCATCTTGGCTAATATTTTAGCAGGGCAAGGATCCGATGGAGAGCCGGATTTTAATTTTAGTAACAGATCCAATGACAATTGAAGAGATAGAGGGGGAAAAGTTGTAAGCATGTGATTATCAGGGAGGGAACACTGATTGTCAAGGAGGGAACATATTCCAGACGAAATTGAAGAAAGCTCATTCGTAGGAATATCAGGCAAAAAAGAGGCTTGAATGCTTAAGATCTTATTCGAGAAAAAATTCGCCAATTGCTTGACCTTCGATTTAGATGAGGAGGGTTTAGAAATTTAGGCCGCAGGGGAGGTGAACTCCTTAACGATTCTAAAAATGTCTTTAGTAATGTTACTCGCTGAATCGATTCTTCTAGCAAAGTACACTTTCTTCTCAGCGACAATGGCTTTATGATAGTCCTTGATGAGGACTTTACACGTCACTTTATATGCTGCATCGTAACAGCGAAGCCATACTCTTTCGGCCTTCTTGCAACTCCTTCTGGTCTCATGGAGTGCAGGAGTAAACCATGGAGCCGATGTACGTCGGCCAGATTTGGGCTGAATGGGAATAAGTGCTAACTCATCAAAGCGCTGAAGAAGCCATGACTGAAAGGTGGCAAGATCATCTTCCAGCTCCCCCCTGAGTTGGCAAGGATGCATAATAAAAGAGCGCCCCAACATATCAGCCGTGATCCGATAATAGCCTCCTATTACAAGAACTTCTGAGTACAATCGGCTCATCTATCTCCTCCTCTAACAAGACCAGGAGTTCAACTTGAAGATGCAAAGTTCACCATATGTTCACCTGGAAAATACTTTTGTTTGACTGCTGATAATCCCTTCTACCTCTCTGGTGTTCCTGATACTGAAGCCGCTCCTTCGCCCCAGACCTGAGCATCATGCAGAACAACCCTTGGTGGAACCACCCAGGGATGGTCAAGCCTTTTTTCCGGCAACATGTACCTTTCCAGATATGCGCCTCCCTTTGAAAGACAACATTTCTTCAAAGTACCCAAGGAGATCCATCTACTGCACATATAAAAGTGATCCCACGCGTGGTGTATAAAAGGAAAGGCCTCCTTGATAAACAGGTGCGCAGTTTATCAAGGCAGAGGTTTGAGTCCCTGACTGTGGCTCGGGCCAGCGTCCTGCTTGACGCTGTGAATAGATAAGGGGGGGAGGGGGGTGATATAGACTAGCTTCTGAAAATTCTTGACAACTCCTTGCTCCGTTAAAGATGCCAGAGGTTGTGATGCATGCATAATTATCTTACCGCACACCATTTCGTCTTGATAAATCCTGCACGTCCCCTGTTGCAGGTGTTGCGTGCCTGGTGGACCGGTAATGTTCCTGAGCTTCAGTCTGTAATGCTACAGTAAACGGAACATGTTCAACTCAATAGCACTCTTCTCTGCGGCGGTCGCATCAGTGGATTGTGTTCGCACCCAGGTATCGAGTTTGGGGAGCAGGAGCATGAATACCACACGTTGGTTCTGGCAAATGCGTCATGCAGGAGGGGCACCGAGACAGTGGCTGTAGGAAAGGAAACAATCTCCACTGTACACGGAGTAAGTAAAAGGACACCCTGAGCCTGTGAATCTATTCTACCATCCACCCACTGGAATGAGGCGGCTGTGGCGGGCCAACGCTGTGCAAATCAGAGCAGCCATTCAGCCTCAGTATTGTGTGTTTACGTAACGCGCCACATGACCCCCATCTTCATCAGGCCTTACGTACTGCAGTGAAAACAAGCATTAGCAACGCAATAGGACTCACATTTACGCAAGATCTTTTGCATTGGAAACGGGAGTGCGGGCGGTGAGAAGGCCGGAACGGGAGGGATGGGGGGCCAATAAGTCACGGACTGCGGGAGGGGGCGGCAAGAGAAGAAAATAGTGTTTGAAGTAAAGGGGCCAGTACCAATGGTAGGATACAAATGACAGCCTGCCCGTCATGAGGAGGGACCAACAAGCCTAAAACCAATCAGAAGGCATCATTTAGGACCTAAGCCAATGGCTGCCTGTGCACCTACGCGTCTGTTATAAGGCTGCATGTTTAGTGTTGAGGGCGGTGCATGGACAAGGCCCGGTTCCATTGCAGAATATGTTTGTTTGGTACTCCTCTTCGCGGTCCTTACGCTCTTCTTCGGCTCAGCTGCTTGTGGTACCGAGATTCCAGAGAGCGAGGATGGGTGGCCGTTCGTTCAGTGTCGCAGCGGCCAAGCTCTGGAACTCCCTGCCACTGTCCCTATGAAGCCTAAGGGACTTCTTCCCGTTTAGAAAAGTCCTGAAAACCCATCTTTTCCCCAGGGTTGTCTGAGCAGCGTATGTGGTGTTAACGTTGATTTCAAGCGCCAGGATGCCCTTGGGATGACAGGACCGCGCTACATAAGTACACATACAATACAATACAATACAAAAAGATGGGCGGACAGTGGGCAGAGCTTCCACAAAGCTTCCACAGTATACTGAACACTGCATGACTCGCAAAGCGTGCAGCGCATGCGCTGCAATGCAAGGCTCGACCTAAAACTAGGTAAAAGTCCCCTTGTGTATTTTGTTATACAGATTGTCCCTTGCAGGATGCAAAGGATATATGACAAGGGGTTTTACTGCTGTGCAACCTAGATAACCATAGAAGGCCCTCCCATGTGGGACGTAAATCTAATTCAACCCCTGCAGGCGGTGAGTCGACAGCAGCTGCTCTATGGTACTTCAGTCACGAAGAGGCCATAGAGATGGTTAGTAAACAACAGTTTGCCCTGTGGCAAGTACATGCCATGGATCCATTAGGAGCAGTGAGAGCTCAACTGCAGACTATGAGTGGTTGATCACAGGAGCTGAGGGCTCATGATTCTCCTGCATGTCTCGCCTGCATGACTCACCTGCATGACTCTCCTGCTTGCATGACTTTCCTGCATGAATCTCCTGCATGGCTCTCCAGCATGATACTCCTGCATGGCTTTCCTGCAGGACTCTCCTACATGAATCTCCTGCATGAATCTCCTGCATGACTCTCCTGCATGACTCTCCTGCATGAATCTCCTGCATGGCTCTCCTGCATGACTCTCCTGCATGACTCTCCTGCATGAATCTCCTGCATGGCTCTCCTGCATGGCTCTCCTGCATGGCTCAGCTACATGACGTTCCTGCAGGCATGACTCTCCTGTATGACTCTCCTGCACGGCTTTCCTGCATGGCTCTCCTCCATGTCTCTTCTGCATGACTCTCCTTTATGCCTCTTCTGCATGACTCCCCTGTATGGCTCTCCTGTATGACTCTCCTACATGGCTTTCCTACTTGACATTCCTGCATGGCTCTCCTGCATGACACTCCTGCATGTCTCTCCTGCATGTCTCTCCTGCATGACACTCCTGCATGGCTCTCCTGCATGACTCTCTTGCATGACACTGCTGCATGGCTCTCCTGCATGACTCTCCTACATGACACTCCTGCATGGCTCTTCTGCAAGACTCTCCTCCATGTCTCTTCTGCATGACTCTCCTGCATGTCTCTCCTGCATGTCTCTCCTGCATGTCTCTCCTGCATGTCTCTCCTGCATGGCTCTCCTGCATGACTCTCCTGCAAGGGCAAGCTTTGAGACAGCAATGCTAAAGATACACACTGCACAGGAAATCGAAAGGCAGGGATTGTGCACCTGACTGCTCGCTCCAGAGGCAATACTCCAGAGGCAACAACTTTTAAAACAAGCATTTACAATGCAATAGGTCTTGCATTTGCAAGATTTTGAGCTATTGACATTGTAAATGACAATGCCTTTTATTTATATGTTTTGAAAACCTGCAAGCGGTGAGTAAACGCGCACTTTGCTCTTATGATGCTGCTTACAAGAAGCAAGGATGGCAGTAACTGCTCCTCTACTGCTAGTGGTGCTTCTCGCAAGCAAGGACCAGAAGTAAAAAGTGCGTGTTTACACACCACTTGTCGGTTTTCAAAACACACAAATAAAATGCATTGCCATTTACAATGCCAATAGCTCAAAATCTTGCAAATGCGAGACCTATTGCATTGCAAATGTTTGTTTAATTGTGGCAGACAAGTTGTTGCTTGAGTGTTTTTTTATCTTCTTTCATTTTGACATTTTTCATGTCGACTCTTTATGCAGATGATAGTCATTCCTGTGGTTCTACGTTTTTTTTTACCCTCATTATGATTGGGTATTGTAAAAAAAATTAAAAAGTTACTAGAAGGACAGTGCTCTGAAATAATGTTCCCCCATTGCATTCTTCTTAAATATTGAGATACTCAATTGTTGGTAAAACGCGGATGGGCTGAATGGTTGCAAAAGTCTTAGCCGCTGGTATTTGCTGGGGTCGCATTCTAGTCTATCGTTTCCCGCCTGCTATACCACTTCAGAGACTAGATATATGCAAATCAGCCTTGATCCTGCTGTAATGGGAACCCATGAGGTGAAAGTGGGATGTCCTCTTACCATGCCTACTGTTTGCACATCGGGAGGTGCCACAGTAACTCTAGGGTTCAGTCCCTTTGAGCTTCTCTATGGACAACCCGGTCAGAGGACCTCTGAGTCTGGTCAATCTTCCAGGAAACCTCCCCAGGATGTAAATAGGTACATGCTGGCCTTCAGGAACCAGACCAGGCTCTTCAGTTAACTCGCTCAGGCGTATCTGGAGGCCAGCCAGGAGGAGATGAAGCGCTGGTATGACCAGAATGCCATTCTGCTAGAGCTCCAACCTGGACAGAAGGTGTGGGTCATGGCCCCAGTGGAGCCCCCTGCGCTCCAAGATAAGCGGATCGAACCTTTTGAGGTTGTGGAGTGCAAGAGTCCAGTTACCTACTTGGTGGACTTGCGGTCTCCTAGGAACCCTATGAGGGTCCTACATGTCAACCTCCTTAAGCCCCACTTAGAGAAGTCTGAAGTGGGCATGCTCTTGGCAACAGATGCTGGAATGGAGGAGGAGACTGAGCCTCTCCCTGAACTCCTGTCAGCATCAGAGGAAGATCAGTCAGTGGATACCGTTAACCTCTCTTCCACTCTGACCCATGAGCAACGGAATGACTGCCGCCAGCTGCTGGGACAGTTTTCTGATCTGCTCTCCCTGGTTCCTGGTGTCACAGATTGGTGGGTTCATGATGTGGACACCGGAGACAGCTTACCTGTGAAGCACAAGTCTTACAGGGTAAAAGACAGGGTGAGGGCTTGCATGAAAGAGGAGGTCTCAAAGATGCTTGCACTAGGGGTGATTGAGTCCTCAAGCAGTCCTTGGGCCAGCCCAGTGGTCTTGGTCCCGAAGGCTGCAGCACTGGGTGTCACATCCGAACTCCGGTTCTGTGGGGACTACAGAGGACTCAATTCAGTCACCAAGACTGACGCGCACCCCCTCCCCAGAGCTGATGAGTTCATAGATCGACTAGGGGCTGCATGGTACCTCAGCTTGTATGACTTGACGTCTGGGTAGTAGCAGATCGCCTTGACTGATGGGGCAAAGGAGAGATCAGCATTCTCCACACCAGATGGGCATTTCTAGTTCCGTGTTATGCCCTTTGGGATGAAGAATGCCCCTGCCACCTTTCAGAGGTGGTCAACCAGGTGTTGGTTCGACTGGATGAGTTCAGTGCCGCCTACCTGGATGACATTGCAGTGTTCAGTGCCAGTTGGGAGGAACATCTGCGCCACCTCTGGGAAGTGTTGTTGGCGCTGCGGAAGGCAGGCCTCACGATCAAGCCAAGTAAGTGCTAGATCGGCAGGGATCATTGGTGTACGTGGGACTCCAAGTTGGGAGCGGCCAGGTGGCGCCCCTACAACCCAGGATTGAAACCAGACAGAGGTGAGAACCTTCCTAGGTCTCACAGGGTATTACAGGAGGTTTGTCAAGGCGTATGGCAACATCGTTGCTCCCTTGACAGAGCTGACTTCCCGGAAACAGCCCAAGAAAGTGATTTGGACTGACACCAAAGTCTTTGAGGCCCAGAAAGCTGCCATATGCATGGCGCCCATTCTCCTGGCACCCAACTTCTCAAGAGAGTTCATTGTCCAGACAGACACTTCAGAGCATGGTGTGGGTGCTGTTTTGTCACAGATGAATGAGGAGGGCCTAGATCAACCTGCAGCCTTTATCAGTAGAAGGTTACTTCCACTAGAACAGAGGTGGAGTGCTATTGAGCGTGGGGCTTTTGCTGTGGTCTGGGCACTGAAGAAGTTGAGACCATACCTGTTTGGGACTCACTTCCGGGTTCAGACAGACCACAGGCCCCTCAGATGGTTGGTGCAAATGAGGGGTGAGAATCCAAAGCTGTTGAGGTGGTCCATTTCCCTACAGGGTATGGGCTTCACTGTGGAACACCGCCCTGGTACAGAACACGCCAACGCTGATGGTCTGTCCAGATTTTTCCACTTTAGTGATGAGAACTCTCAGGAGTTAAGGTAGTTCTTCCCACATTTGAGCTGGAGGGGACACATGTTAGATATGGCACCATTGGTGTGAGTCTCCCTTCCATATTTTGCTGTTGTCTCATATGTTTTGCTGGTGTTAGATGCTTTGGGCACTCTGCCACTGCTATCCAGTGCCACAGTGCATGCGCTCCCTACTGTAAATTGATGTATTAATCAGTGGTTCCATGTTTGGCTATTTAGTCTACTTGTCAGACTCTAGTCTAGTGCACGGAGTGAGCCCAGGGCGTGTAAATCCAAATGCTGCTGGTGGGCCTGCAGCACTGGTTGTGCCACCCACAGAAGCAGCCTTGAAAAGGTATCTAAGGTCTGCCATTGCAGAGCCTGTGTGCAGTGTGGTACTGTCATGCTGACTGGGCAAGTGCACCCACTTGCCAGTCTCTAAACCTTCCCTTTTCTTTATATCAGTCACTCCTATAGTAGGCCCAAGGGCAGAATGCATTGTAAGTATAAGGTAGAACAAGCCCTGGTGAGTGTGGCATGTCCTAATAGTGAATTACAGCCATTTTCGCTTTTCACTATTGCAATGCTACCAGTTCTCCATAGGCCAGAATTGGCTGTTAGAATTGTTACATTTTATAATCCCAACAGGCTGAGAGAACATTTAACCTCTTCTCATAGCATATCATTTTCTTTGTTAAGTAGCCACCTATAAAAATCGACGTTTTTTTGGAAACGACACGCGACATGAGAATACGTATACAGTATATAAACTGAGATGGGCTAACGCCTGATATATATTTTATTGGGAGCGCATATTATATTTCGAATTCCCCAAATACAGGTTGAAGAATTTTGGGGAAAATACTGAGGTTTAAGTGGCCACTTTTTGAATAAAAGACAGGAGGATCGGCTGGAATATTATTATTGTGAGCGCCTACCAAGTCCAGACTGCCAGCAACCAGGGAGGATAATTTTGAAACCGACAAGCACTTTTTTATAGGTGGCTACGTAACAAAGAAAATTATACGCTATGAGAAGAGGTTAGGAGAACAGACAGTAATACCTAACACTCCTCTTTTCGCCCTGAAGAAGTCCTTATGGACGAAACGTGTTGGCTACGGTCATTTGATTCGCAAGGAGAATTTGAATAAAGAACATTCATATAAAGACCTGCCTAATGGATTATAATTTTTGTGATATTTTGCTCATTAATAACCTTTGCTTGAGTGGAGTGCTGGACTATTGTATTTTATTGTAAATTGTGGGATTTTCCTTTGGAAGCTTAAGGATATTGAGCTTCAGGTCCCTAGCACCCTGATTTTGGTATTACTCAAACCATATTACTGATAGGTGCAGTCGTTACTGCCTAATACCCAGTGTTCTTCTTTGTTTAGATTCAGAGAACATGGTAGAAATTTGAGTTTAGTATGCCTGAACTCAGAATAATAAAATACATCTATTAGTGAAGTTTATTTTAATATTCTGTGTTTGCATATACTACTTTTTGAAAGTAGGTATTTTCTTGGCTAACCATTCAGACCTGCCTCTGCTAGGCTGTGTATTCCTTTGTCTGGTTTTGTGAGTGAAAGAGTTGGGGGATTCCAAGAGACAGGCTGAGTCAGCCAGTGGTAAATAGAGAGATCTACATCTAGATGGGAGGGAGGAGTGTGGTACTGAAATTCTGGACCCGTGTCATAAACATCGTCGAATTATGACGATTTTAGTATCAATAGACCAAGAATGACAAGTATACTATACACAAGTGTTTTCATCATGTTCGAGTGACGTGATCACCCTGAAATCAGAGATTCCGTCCTGAACCCTTGGGTTCCATTTTGTGCATGGCAGCCATTTTGTAGTTGCCCTCACATAGGCTGATGACTTTAGCTGACTTCTGAATGACCCGAGCGAAGGGACCCTCCTGCCTGAAGCCAAACCTGTTAGGCCAGTTCTTTTCCCAGTAGCTGATCAAGATTAAGCATCAAGGCACAGGACATCATAAACCTTTATTGCACACAACTATGTATTATCTTACTCACACCTGTCTCTGCTCTTTTCTTTATGGCCTGTTTACGATGGGGAGGTGCCCGTTTTTATTATGGGTTTGTGCATTTTGTGTAAGAAGGAATGTTTGGGTTTTTGCATGCTTGCAAAAGCTAGGACTGCCCCTTACTTTTGTACTGAGTCATGTAATGCTAAAACATATAAAAGGCCTCTGTCCTCTGTATTCCTCAGACTGCCTCATTCAATTGCTAAGGCAGTTGGGTGACGTAGCCTCACTTAATTGTGTTTAATAAAGATGTATTTTTCATATTTCAGCTTCTGTGCCAAGTTCTTTATTTGATATTAGTAAGTATTCCGTGAGACTGAAATTCCCAGTACTTCAGGAGTTGCATATGAACTCTGAATAGGGCTGTGCCTGCTTTCCACAATGCTAGCTCCACCTCCTGGGGAGCAGCTGATGTCTCTGCCCTGCACACTGAAAGAAGAGGAGGAGTCCTGTCAACAAAGTTCTCCAGGATTGTACTTGCCTTCCACAATGCTGGCTCCACAGCCTGTGGGACATCTGATGTCTTTGCCCTGCACTGTGAAAGGAAAGGAGAAGTCTGGTAAACAAAGTGCTCAGGAACTGGTTTGGACTAGGCACAGGCCCCTCTCCCCTCAGAGAAGAAAGGATTTTGGGGTATGAATATTGGGACCCTGATCCTATGAAATTAGAACACTTTTGGACTACAAGAAGAAAACTTTACTGAGGAGAGGAACCTAAAGAAACTGAGGAGAGACTATTCCCAAGCTGAAGTGCGGCTTGGGGGATTGACCTGCAGTGGTTGCCTTACTGCCAAAGGAAGGAGAAAGGAACTTTGTGTACTTTGCTTTCAACTTGTGAAGGATCTCCAAGGGCTTGGAAAAGAGCTTGCCTCCTGCAGTCTCAGGGACAACAGACTTCGCCCCCCAGCTCCCCAATCAATCAATCAATCAAAGCATTTATATAGCGTGCTACTCACCCGGAGGGTCTCAAGGCGCTTGGGGGAGGGGGGTCCGCTACTGCTCGAACAGCCAGGTCTTGAGTTGCTTCCTGAAGGTGGTCTTGGGTCAGACAGAGGTGGATGGGGAGGGAGTTCCACGTCTTGGCCGCCAGGTAGGAGACGGATCTTCCTCCCGTTGTGGCTCTTCGGATGCGGGGGGCGGCGGCGAGGGCGTGGCTGGTCGATCGAAGCTGGCGGGTGGGAGTGTAGAAGGTCAGGCGGTCGTTGAGGTAACTTGGGCCTTGGTTGTGGAGAGCTTTGTGTGCGTGGGTGAGGAGTTGGAACGTGATTCTCTTGTTGACGGGGAGCCAGTGCAGGTTTCTCAGGTGTACGGACATGTGGCTGTGTCGGGGAATGTCCAGGATGAGGCGTGCTGAGGCGTTCTGAATGCGCTGGAGTCTTTTCTGGAGTTTGGCTGTGGTTCCTTCATAGAGGGAGTTGCCGTAGTCCAGTCGGCAGGTGACGAGGGCCTCGGTGACCGTCTTTCTGGTTTCGGTGGGGATCCACCGGAAGATCTTACGTAGCATGCATAGGATGTTGAAGCATGACGAGGAGACGGCGTTGACTTGTCTGGTCATGGAGAGGGAGGAGTCCAGGATGAAGCCAGGGTTGCGTGCGTGGTCTGTTGGTTTGGGTGCGCTGCCCATGGCAGGGGGCCACCAGGAGTCGTCCCAGGCAGAGGGCGAGGATCCCAGGATGAGGACTTCCATCTTGTCTGAATTCAGTTTCAGGCGGCTGTTCATCATCCACTCGGCTATGTCTTTGATCCCTTCGTGTAGGTTGGTTCTGGCGGTGGCGGGGTCGTTGGTGAGGGAGAGGATCAGCTGGGTGTTGTCGGCGTAGGAGATGATGTTGAGGTTGTGTTGGCGTGCGATGGCCGCAAGGGGGCTCATGTAGATGTTGAACAGCGTGGAGCTGAGTGATGATCCTTGTGGTACGCCGCAGATGACTTCGGTGGCCTCGGATCTGAACGGGGGGAGGCGGACTCTCTGTGTTCTTCCGGTGAGGAAGGAGATGATCCATTCCAGTGCCTTCTCCTGGATTCCGATGTTGTTGAGGCGCTGCACTAGGGTGCGGTGGCAGACCGTGTTGAATGCCGCGGAGAGGTCCAGGAGGATGAGGGCCGCTGTTTCCCCGTTGTCGAGCAGGGTTCGGATGTCGTCGGTGGCTGCGATGAGGGCGGTCTTGGTGCTGTGGTTGGCCCGGAAGCCGGACTGTGACTGGTCGAGGGATCCATTCGTCTCGAGGAAGGTGTCCAGCTGTCTGTTGACAGTCTTCTCGATGACTTTGGCAGGAAAAGGAAGGAGCGAGGTGGGGCGGTAGTTTTTGAGGTCGGAGGGATCCGCTGATGGTTTCTTCAGTAGGGCGCTGAGTTCGGCGTGCTTCCAGCTCTCTGGGAAGGTCGCGTTGTCGAAGGAGGCGTTAATGATGTCCGGCAGATGGGGTGCGATGACGGAGTCTGCCTTGTTGAAGACGTGGTGAGGTCAGGGGTCGGTTGGTGATCCGGAGTGGATGGAGTTCATCGTGCGGATGGTGTCTTCGGTGTTGACCTGGGTCCAGGCGTGGAGGGTGGTGGTGGGGGGGCGTTGGTACAGTCTTAGGGTGCGTTGGCTGTGTGCTGAAACTGTTGTGTATCTTGCTGTGGAAAAACGAGCCGAGCGAGTTGCAGAGGTCTTCCGAGGGAGTGATGTCGTTGTTTCCGGCGCTAGGGTTCAAGAGCTCTTTGACGATGTTGAAGAGTTCCTTGCTGTTGTGGTCGTTGTTGTCCAGTCGTTCCTTGAATGCGGTTTTCTTGGTGGCGTGGATCAGCTGGTGATGTTTTCGAGTGGCGAGCTTGAGGGTGGTCATGTTGTCTGTAGTTGGGTCTCTGTACAAGGCTTTCTCGAGGGCCCGGCAGTTCTTCTTGGAGCTCTTGAGTTTGTCGGTAAACCAGGATGCTTTCTTGGTGCCGGGTCTGGCGGGGGGAGTCTTCAGTGGCGAGAGGTCGTCTGCGCAGTTGCTGATCCACCTCGTGAGGTTGTTGGCGGCTTGGTTGGGGTTCGCTGAGCTGGCAGGAGGGTTCTGGCTCAGGGATGTGGCGACCTGGTCGGCTGTGATCTTGTTCCAGCTTCTGCGGGGAACCTGTAGCGGGAGGTGGTGGAGCGTGGTCCTTCTGAAGCTGAAGTGGTCGCAGCTGTGGTCTGTCCAGTGGAGTCCGGTGGCGTGGCTGAAGGAGATGTCCTTGCTGGAGGAGAAGACGGGGTCAAGCGTGTGGCCGGCGTAGTGGGTGGGGGTGGTCACCAGTTGCTTGAGTCCGAGGTTGGCGAGGTTGTCCAGCAGGGTGGTGGTGTTGCGGTCGTTGTTGTTCTCCAGGTGGAAGGTGAGGTCCCCGAGGAGGATGTAGTCAGCGGAGGGGAGGGCGTGCGGGCTGATAAAGTCGGCGATGTCTTCGCTGAATTGTGTGCGTGGTCCCGGGGGTCTGTAGATGAGGGTGCCTCTGAGGGTGGTCTTGGGGTCGGTGTGGATCTGGAAGTGCAGGTGTTCGGCGGCTGTGAGGGTGTCGTCGGAGTTGGTCGTGATGCGGATTGTTTTCTTGTGAACGATGGCGATGCCTCCTCCAGTCTGGTTGACGCGGTCCCTCCGGGTGATCTTGTATCCGTCCGGGATGGCGATGGCGATGTCGGGTGCTGAGGAGGCGTTCATCCAGGTTTCCGTGAGGAAGGCGACGTCTGGAGATGTGGTGTCAAGGAGGTTCCAGAGTTCTACGGCGTGCCTGTGAACGGAGCGTGTGTTGAGCAGGATGCACTTCAGGTGGTTGCTGCTGGTGCTCGTCTTGGCGGGTGCGGTGCAGGTCCGGATGCAGGAGAACTTGCAGGATTGGCAGGTGAAGGGTCCGTGGGTGCGTCCTGGGGTGGCTCAGTGACAGCCGGGGATTCGGCCGGTGTTAAGTGCGTTGAGGGTGGCGTAGTCGTAAGTCCGGCGGGTGGACTGGCATCTTCAGGGCCAGGGGGTCTGGCACTGGGCACGGTCCAGGCACGGACGGGCGCAGACGGGCTTACCTTTGGCACACCTTCGGCACGCAATCGGCACGCCCGCTGCGCGTAAGCGTGCACTCTGCCATAAATGGAGAGTGGGGGAAGAGGGGCAAGAGAGGAGCAGCTGGGAGGCGGGAGCGGGGTGGTGAATGGGAAGGGAAGAGGACCTACGAGAGAAGGGGGTGGGGCCGCAGGGGAGCAGCGGCAGGGAGCGGGGAGCGAGGTGCGACAGCAGAAAGGCGGGAAAAACGGCAGCAGTACAGGGTCACTACACGGGGGGGAAGGAAAGCAACAGGCACAGAAGCAAAGCAGAGAAAAGCACAGGGAAAATACCACAACAGGCAGAGGAACAAAAGCAGAGTAGGCACAGGGGCTGATAGCACAACAGCAGTAATAGCAGAGAAGGGCACAGGGGAAATAGCACAACAGCATTAAAAACAGATAAAGGCACAGGGGTCACGCCTTCAGGAGCGGCGGCGAGCGGAGGGAGCAGGGAGACCGGGTGAACTCAAGGAGGAGACACGCGGCGGGTGGAGCGACCGTCTCTGACGATGCCAGATCAGGTCACCGCTCCCCATTGTGTGGAGGCGCCTTAAGTGTCCAGTGGGAGGGAGGAGCAGCTGGGAGGCGGGAGCGGGGTGGCGAATGGGAAGGGAAGAGGTCCTACGAGAAAAGGGGGCGGGCCGCAGGGGAGCAGCGGCAGGGAGCGGGGTGCGACGGCAGAAAGGCGGGAAAAAACGGCGGAAGTACAGGGTCACTACACGGGGGGAAGGAAAACAACAGGCACAGAAGCAAAGCAGAGAAAGGCACAGGGGAAAATACCACAACAGGCAGAGGAACAAAAGCAGAGTAGGCACAGGGGCTGATAGCACAACAGCAGTAATAGCAGAGAAGGGCACAGGGGAAATAGCACAACAGCACTTAAAGCAGATAAAGGCACAAGGGTCACGCCTTCAGGAGCGGCGGCGAGCGGAGGGAGCAGGGAGACCGGGTGAACTCAAGGAGGAGACACGCGGCGGGTGGAGCGACCGTCTCTGACGATGTCAGGTCAGGTCACCGCTCCCCATTGTGTGGAGGCGCCTTAAGTGTCCAGTGGGAGGGAGGAGCAGCTGGGAGGCGGGAGCGGGGTGGCGAATGGGAAGGGAAGAGGTCCTACGAGAAAAGGGGGCGGGCCCCAGGGGAGCAGCGGCAGGGAGCGGGGAGCGGGGTGCGACGGCAGAAAGGCGGGAAAAGCAGCGGCAGTACAGGGTCACTACACGGGGGGAAGGAAAACAACAGGCACAGAAGCAAAGCAGAGAAAGGCACAGGGGAAAATACCACAACAGGCAGTGGAACAAAAGCAGAGTAGGCACAGGGGGCTGATAGCACAACAGCAGTAATAGCAGAGAAGGGCACAGGGGAAATAGCACAACAGCACTAAAAGCAGATAAAGGCACAGGGGTCATGCCTTCAGGAGCGGCGGCGAGCGGAGGGAGCAGGGAGAACGGGTGAACTCAAGGAGGAGACACGCTGCGGGTGGAGCGACCGTCTCTGACGATGTCAGGTCAGGTCACCGCTCCCCGTCGCGTGGAGGTGCCTTAAGTGTCCAGTGGGAGGGAGGAGCAGCTGGGAGGCGGGAGCGGGGTGGCGAATGGGAAGGGAAGAGGTCCTACGAGAGAAGGGGGCGGGGCCACAGGGGAGCAGCGGCAGGGAGCGGGGTGCGACGGCAGAAAGGTGGGAAAAACGGCGGCAGTACAGGGTCACTACACGGGGGGAAGGAAAACAACAGGCACAGAAGCAAAGCAGAGAAAGGCACAGGGGAAAATAAAACAACAGGCAGAGGAACAAAAGCAGAGTAGGCACAGGGGCTGATAGTACAACAGCAGTAATAGCAGAAAAGGGCACAGGGGAAATAGCACAACAGCAATAAAAGCAGATAAAGGCACAGGGGTCAAGCCTTCAGGAGCGGCGGCGAGCGGAGGGAGCAGGGAGACCGGGTGAACTCAAGGAGGAGACACGCGGCGGGTGGAGCGACCGTCTGTGACGATGTCAGGTCAGGTCACCGCTCCCCGTCGCGTGGAGGCGCCTTAAGTGTCCAGTGGGAGGGAGGAGCAGCTGGGAGGCGGGAGCGGGGTGGCGAATGGGAAGGGAAGAGGTCCTACGAGAGAAGGGGGCGGGGCCGCAGGGGAGCAGCGGCAGGGGGCGGGGTGCGACGGCAGAAAGGCGGGAAAAACGGCGGCAGTACAGGGTCACTACACAGGGGGGGAAGGAAAACAACAGGCACAGAAGCAAAGCAGAGCAAGGCACAGGGGAAAATACCACATCAGGCAGAGGAACAAAAGCAGAGTAGGCACAGGGGCTGATAGCACAACAGCAGTAATAGCAGAGAAGGGCACAGGGGAAATATTACAACAGCACTAAAAGCAGATAAAGGCACAGGAGTCACGCCTTCAGGAGCAGCGGCGAGCGGAGGGAGCAGGGAGACTGGGTGAACTCAAGGAGGAGACACGCGGCGGGTGGAGCGACCGTCTCTGACGATGTCAGGTCAGGTCACCGCTCCCCATCGCGTGGAGGCGCCTTAAGTGTCCAGTGGGAGGGAGGAGCAGCTGGGAGGCGGGAGCGGGGTGGCGAATGAGAAGGGAAGAGGTCCTATGAGAGAAGGGGGTGGGCCGCAGAGGAGCAGCGGCAGGGAGCGGGGAGCGGGGTGCGACGGCAGAAAGGCGGGAAAAACGGCGGCAGTACAGGGTCACTACACGGGGGGTAAGGAAAACAACAGGCACAGAAGCAAAGCAGAGAAAGGCACAGGGGAAAATACCACAACAGGCAGAGGAACAAAAGCAGAGTAGGCACAGGGGCTGATAGCACAACAGCAGTAATAGCAGAGAAGGGCACAGGGGAAATAGCACAACAGCATTAAAAACAGATAAAGGCACAGGGGTCACGCCTTCAGGAGCGGCGGCGAGCGGAGGGAGCAGGGAGACCGGGTGAACTCAAGGAGGAGACACGCGGCGGGTGGAGCGACCGTCTCTGACGATGTCAGGTCAGGTCACCGCTCCCCATTGTGTGGAGGCGCCTTAAGTGTCCAGTGGGAGGGAGGAGCAGCTGGGAGGCGGGAGCGGGGTGGCGAATGGGAAGGGAAGAGGTCCTACGAGAAAAGGGGGCGGGCCCCAGGGGAGCAGCGGCAGGGAGCGGGGAGCGGGGTGCGACGGCAGAAAGGCGGGAAAAACAGCGGCAGTACAGGGTCACTACACGGGGGGAAGGAAAACAACAGGCACAGAAGCAAAGCAGAGAAAGGCACAGGGGAAAATACCACAACAGGCAGAGGAACAAAAGCAGAGTAGGCACAGGGGCTGATAGCACAACAGCAGTAATAGCAGAGAAGGGCACAGGGGAAATAGCACAACAGCACTAAAAGCAGATAAAGGCACAGGGGTCATGCCTTCAGGAGCGGCGGCGAGCGGAGGGAGCAGGGAGAACGGGTGAACTCAAGGAGGAGACACGCTGCGGGTGGAGCGACCGTCTCTGACGATGTCAGGTCAGGTCACCGCTCCCCGTCGCGTGGAGGTGCCTTAAGTGTCCAGTGGGAGGGAGGAGCAGCTGGGAGGCGGGAGCGGGGTGGCGAATGGGAAGGGAAGAGGTCCTACGAGAGAAGGGGGCGGGGCCACAGGGGAGCAGCGGCAGGGAGCGGGGTGCGACGGCAGAAAGGCGGGAAAAAACGGCGGAAGTACAGGGTCACTACACGGGGGGAAGGAAAACAACAGGCACAGAAGCAAAGCAGAGAAAGGCACAGGGGAAAATACCACAACAGGCAGAGGAACAAAAGCAGAGTAGGCACAGGGGCTGATAGCACAACAGCAGTAATAGCAGAGAAGGGCACAGGGGAAATAGCACAACAGCACTTAAAGCAGATAAAGGCACAGGGGTCACGCCTTCAGGAGCGGCGGCGAGCGGAGGGAGCAGGGAGACCGGGTGAACTCAAGGAGGAGACACGCGGCGGGTGGAGCGACCGTCTCTGACGATGTCAGGTCAGGTCACCGCTCCCCGTCGCGTGGAGGCGCCTTAAGTGTCCAGTGGGAGGGAGGAGCAGCTGGGAGGCGGGAGCGGGGTGGCGAATGGGAAGGGAAGAGGTCCTACGAGAGAAGGGGGCGGGGCCGCAGGGGAGCAGCAGCAGGGGGCGGGGTGCGACGGCAGAAAGGCGGGAAAAACGGCGGCAGTACAGGGTCACTACACAGGGGGGGAAGGAAAACAACAGGCACAGAAGCAAAGCAGAGCAAGGCACAGGGGAAAATACCACATCAGGCAGAGGAACAAAAGCAGAGTAGGCACAGGGGCTGATAGCACAACAGCAGTAATAGCAGAGAAGGGCACGGGGGAAATAGCACAACAGCACTAAAAGCAGATAAAGGCACAGGAGTCACGCCTTCAGGAGCAGCGGCGAGCGGAGGGAGCAGGGAGACCGGGTGAACTCAAGGAGGAGACACGCGGCGGGTGGAGCGACCGTCTCTGACGATGTCAGGTCAGGTCACCGCTCCCCATCGCGTGGAGGCACCTTAAGTGTCCAGTGGGAGGGAGGAGCAGCTGGGAGGCGGGAGCGGGGTGGCGAATGAGAAGGGAAGAGGTCCTATGAGAGAAGGGGTGGGCCGCAGAGGAGCAGCGGCAGGGAGCGGGGAGCGGGGTGCGACGGCAGAAAGGCGGGAAAAACGGCGGCAGTACAGGGTCACTACATGGGGGGTAAGGAAAACAACAGGCACAGAAGCAAAGCAGAGAAAGGCACAGGGGAAAATACCACAACAGGCAGAGGAACAAAAGCAGAGTAGGCACAGGGGCTGATAGCGCAACAGCAGTAATAGCAGAGATGGGCACAGGGGAAATAGCACAACAGCACTAAAAGCAGATAAAGGCACAGGGGTCACGCCTTCAGGAGCGGCGGCGAGCGGAGGGAGCAGGGAGACCGGGTGAACTGAAGGAGGAGACACGCGGCGGGTGGAGCGACCGTCTCTGACGATGTCAGGTCAGGTCGCTCCACCCCAGCGTTCTTTGGAAGTGCATGCTGCTGTTTTGGGTGTTCTGAGGAACTGCGTGTCGCAAGGAGCTGGAAGCGCGACTCAAAGAGAAGAAGCATGTAGCCTTTGACGTGCCTGCCGTCGCAACTCCGAAGGAGAGTATCGCCGCTGGAACTGTCGCACTGCACCGCATCGGAGAGAAGCGTGCCGCAACAAATAGGAAGCGTGTCGCCGTCGCTGCTGCTGCTGTCGCAACTCCGAAGGAGGGTGTCGCCGCTGTAGTTGTCACACTGAACTGCATCAGGAGAAGAATCTTACAACGAGGTCGGAGCGTTTCGCCGTCGCTGTGCCTGCGGTCGCAACTCCGAAGTAAGGTGTCGCCGCTGGAACTGTCTTATTGACCCGCATCGACCAAGAGCACCTCGCATCCCCCAGAAGCGAGCCACCGTGGGAGCTGCTGCCGTCGCATCTTGGATGTCGCTGCATTGTGTGGAAGCTTCACGCATCGTTGGAGAAGAGCATCGCCCCTGGAGCTGCTGCCGTCGCATCTTGAATGTAGCCGCTGTAGTCCACACATCGAACCGAGAACTTCTCGCATCTCCAAGAAGTGTGCCGCATCTGGAAGACCTTCACGTCTTTATTTCTTTGCACCTGTTCTTTGCCGCATTCCCAATCGCTGCGACATTGCTTGTCGTGGAAGCGCAACGCAACCTAAGGTACATTGACGCAATGTGGCACATCTAAATACTGAACTGAACTAAGCTAAATCTGCCATATTAAAGTAAACATAGTGTGTATTTTTGTTGTTTATGGTCTTGTGGTAAGTCTATATAAAGTATACTTATTTTTTATATAAAACTTGTGTGGTGTCCATTTGTAGTGTTGTCACTGGGTTACTGTATGTGGTCACAACTGCTTAACTTACAACACCTAAAAAAAATAAGCCTTGACCGCTCGTGCCACACTACCTAGAGGGAGAGCAGGGGTTATTTTAGGAGTGTAACCCCCTTACCCTGACTGGAGGAGAGGGTCCCTATTTGTCACAAGTACCTACCTGTGCCAACTAGAGACCCCCAAATCTAACAACCTATATCTAAGTATCGGGTGCATGCACCACCTTACACAAGTTGCAGTAGCAGACCTGTGGTGTCAGTTTGAATGGTCTCTCAGGGGTGGCACAATACATGCTGCAGCCCCTGGGAGGCCCCTGGGGCACTTATGTCCTTGGTACATAGTATGCCATATACTAGGGACTTATAAGGGTACCCCGAATCCAATCTGGAGTGTACCTGAAGTACATGCAATCAATTTAGAGGAGAATGCAGCTAGACTAGGGCCGTGGATAGCAGGATCACAGCCAGACTAAGTCTAATACAGTGAAACATCAGCAAAAAGTGGGGGTAACTATAAGAAGCAGACCCTACTCTCCTACAGAAGGTGTTCCTTCCTGCTTGCCCCATGGCACAAGGGTGTCTGCGTTGGCGCTCGGCAGCACATAGTGCACCAGTGCAGGGACAGAGCACAAATGTGCCATATCTTGGTCGATATAGTGCATTCCTGCCCTCTCCCTTCGATGCAGCGCAGAAAGTTGTTGTGCTGCGTTGCGCTGCGTCAAATATTGATCAATCGCCCCTTAGTGTCGTGGAAAGGATACAGCCCTGAAGAAACCTTGAGAAAGCCTGACAGCATTTTCAAATCTCTCACAAAATTCCAATCTGTAGTTATCTCTACCACAGGATGCATTCTTCGCTGAGCACTAACAGAGAAGAGGACTGAAGAATAATGTCAAGTGAATGATGCTGGTGCTGAAGGGCATCACACAATAGTTCTAATTCAATTACAATGGTTTGAGATTTCATGTAAGTAGGAGAGAGAGGAGGAGGAAAAATAAAATATTTCTACATTTTATATGTGTAAATTATCAAACAATAACATTTACAAGTGCAGAATAGGAATTGAAAACAGATGTATGCAAATATTCTGAAGTTGCTCCCATTAACTTGACACATTTATGGTTCCCTAACACATGTCGGTGTGCATTATTCTACATTGGGCTAGACAAATTAACTTTAAACTAGCATTTACTAAGCCACTGGATGTGGTCTTAATGTGGTAAGGCATGAAAACAGCATTCGTGCATGTCTGTGTTTGCAGACAATGACCACTCACTCACATAGAAAATAGCCACATGTACTTTGCTGAGTGAGTTATGTAATTTCACATCGACATATACTGCTGCACCGCAGGGAGCCCTCTGCGTGCACTAGCGCTAATATCTTGTGCAGCAAGTGCAATGGCACCAGGGCTTTGGGGTGTTCGGGGGGAACCCTTTAAATCCAAATTATGTCTGTTTTACAGCCCGTCTGGTGGAAGGGGACATTTTCCTTGCTTGAATCAAGGGTCCTTGGCACCCCCTTGCCACACCACTCATCTGGTGTTTACAGCATCTTTTGAGGTTCAGTTCCTTCCTCAGATCAGCAGATTGCACTTGGTAAATTTGTTTGTTGCTAAGACTGTGCCGCTGTTGCTGGTGGGATGCTGCAATACTGTGCAGCCATTGGTGGCAGGATGCTGTAAGACTGTGCTGCTGTTGCTGGCAGGATGCTGTAAGACTGTGCTGCTGTTGCTGGCAGGATGCTGTAAGATTGTGCTGCTGTTGCTGGCAGGATGCTGTAAGATTGTGCTGTTGTTGCTGGCCGGATGCTGTAAGATTGTGCTGCTGTTGCTGGCAGGATGCTGTAAGATTGTGCTGCTGTTGCAGGCAGGGTGCTGTAAAACTGTGCGTCCGTCAGTGGCAGGATGCTGTAAGATTGTGCTGCTGTTGCTTGCAGGATGCTGTAAGATTTTGCTGCTGTTGCTGGCAGGATGCTGTAAGACTGTGCTGCAGTTGCTGGCAGGATGCTGTAAGATTGTGCTGCTCTTGCAGGCAGGATGCTGTAAGACTGTGCTGCAGTTGCTGGCAGGATGCTGTAAGACTGTGCTGCTGTTGCTGGCAGGATGCTGTAAGCCTGTGCTGCTGTTGGTTGCTGGCAGGATGCTGTAAGACTGTGCTGCTGTTGCTGGCAGGATGCTGTAAGACTGTGCTGCTCTTGCAGGCAGGATGTTGTAAGACTGTGCTGCTGTTGGTTGCTGGCAGGATGCTGTAAGACTGTGCTGCTGTTGCTGGCAGGATGCTGTAAGACTGAGCTGCTCTTGCAGGCAGGGTGCTGTAAGACTGGGCTGCTCTTGCAGGCAGGATGCTGTAAGACTGAGCTGCTCTTGCAGGCAGGATGCTGTAAGACTGGGCTGCTCTTGCAAGCTGGGTGCTGTAAGATTGTGCTACTGTTGCTGCCAGGATGCTGTAAGACTGTGCTGCTCTTGCAGGCAGGATTCTGTAAGACTGAGCTGCTCTTGCAGGCAGGATGCTGTAAGACTGGGCTGCTCTTGCAAGCTGGGTGCTGTAAGATTGTGCTACTGTTGCTGGCAGGATGTTGTAAGACTGTGCTGCTGTTGGTTGCTGGCAGGATGCTGTAGGACTGAGCTGCTCTTGCAGGCAGGATGCTGTAAGATTGTGCTGCTGTTGCTGGCAGGATGCTGTAAGATTGTGCTGCTGTTGCTTGCAGGATGCTGTAAGTTTGTGCTGCTGTTGCTGGCAGGATGTTTTAAGACTGTGCTGCTGTTGCTGGCAGGATGCTGTAAGATTGTGCTGCTGTTGCTGGCAGGATGCTGTAAGATTGTGCTGCTGTTGCTTGCAGGATGCTGTAAGATTGTGCTGCTGTTGCTGGCAGGATGCTGTAAGACTGAGCTGCTCTTGCAGGCAGGATGCTGTAAGATTGTGCTGCTGTTGCTGGCAGGATGCTGTAAGATTGTGCTGCTGTTGCTGGCAGGATGCTGTAAGACTGAGCTGCTCTTGCAGGCAGGATGCTGTAAGATTGTGCTGCT
Organism: Lissotriton vulgaris; assembly: GCF_964263255.1. Lineage (NCBI taxonomy): Eukaryota > Metazoa > Chordata > Amphibia > Caudata > Salamandridae > Lissotriton > Lissotriton vulgaris. Next base: position 74,891 of record NW_028244962.1, read on the forward strand.
GTTGCTGGCAGGATGCTGTAAGATTGTGCTGCTGTTGCTTGCAGGATGCTGTAAGTTTGTGCTGCTGTTGCTGGCAGGATGCTTTAAGACTGTGCTGCTGTTGCTGGCAGGATGCTGTAAGATTGTGCTGCTGTTGCTGGCAGGATGCTGTAAGATTGTGCTGCTGTTGCTTGCAGGATGCTGTAAGATTGTGCTGCTGTTGCTGGCAGGATGCTGTAAAACTGTGCGTCCGTCAGTGGCAGGGTGCTATAAGATTGTGCTGCTGTTGCTGGCAGGATGCTGTAAGATTGTGCTGCTGTTGCTGGCAGGATGCTGTAAGACTGTGCTGCTGTTGGTTGCTGGCAGGATGCTGTAAGACTGAGCTGCTGTTGCTGGCAGGATGCTGTAAGACTGTGCTGCTGTTGCTGGCAGGATGCTGTAAGACTGAGCTGCTCTTGCTGGCAGGATGCTGTAATACTGTGCTGCTGTTGCTGCCAGGGTGCTGTAAGACTGTCATCAGGATGTTTATGGTTTTTATCTCCTCACATGATGAAGATGGATATTCTCAGAAGTGATGTCCTGTCAGCTGCATCCCATCAAGAGATCATGTCCTGTCACTGATGGATGAGAAGTGATTAACGAAAGACTGCACAGCTCGCACCGGTGGAGGGGGCAGAGGGGGGAGGGGCAAAGAAAGGGATGGACAATGTGAAAAGATTTTATGAGTGAGTGAGTGAGTGAGTGAGTGAGTGAGTGAGTGAGGTACACAGGGGTGATTGGGTGAATTAATCTAAGCATGAATTAGTGATTGAGTGATTGGTTGAGTGTGATTCTACATTTGAGTGAAAGAGTCAACAAGTGAGCCTGCCTGTGGATTTAGTTAATAGCCTCATTTACAAGGCGCATGCTGCTCTGAAGGGTTTCTTGGCACTGTAGTAATCTGCAGGTATTTCTCGGGATCCCCTTGAGAGTTTAAGGGAGCTCGAGGAGGGTGGAATTCAGAGCCAGACTGGCCTTTCATTCCCTCGGGTATGCCCTTGGAGGCTGGTTTTGAAAGCCTAGGACCCCTCCAGAGGCCAGAATACCCACAGGGTGCACTTTCTCTGTTTGCACCACGACCACGACACACATTTCAAGAGGGGAGGGAGATCGTGTTGCAGGTGGGGGCAGTCAGTGACTTTATCCCCTAGAGGGAGGGATCTCTGGCACCCCCTCCAGAGAGCTGCCCTCAGAACGCTCACTGCCACTACGCCCCCTGCTGGCTTCTTTTCCTTTGCACCCACCTCCTTAATACCACACAGGTGTAGAGTCAAAGGGGCATATTATCAAGGGGTTTTATCTCTGCTTTTTTGGCTTTAAAAGCCAAGAAAGCGGAGATACAATTATCTCCCTATTACCTAGCTGTCGCTAACACCAGTTAGCGACAGCTAGTAGGAGATAGCGACCATCTTGGGCCCCGCTTTGCATATCAGTGATATTTATCACTAATGAGATGCAAAGTGGGCGTGCCAAGATGTTAGTGACTGAAAACAGTTGCTAACATCGCTATCTCCTATTACCAACTTTTGGAGATATTCGCGCTAAGCGCGAATATCTCCAAAAGCTAACACCTGCCCTGAGCAGTTCTTAGCCATGTTATCCAATGGGAGGTGGATAACATGGCTAAGAGCATTAGCTCGGTAATGCATGAATATCGCTGACTTTTCAGCGATATTCATGCTTTGCGGCGATTTTTATCGCATTTGCGTTAAACCTTGGTAATACCAAGGTTTATTTGCGGTAAAAATCGCCGCAGCTCAGCGATAAATTTTTCCCGCTAAACAAGCAATAGCGATAATTATCGCTATTGCTTGGTAATATGCCCCAAAGTGATTTGCATGGGACCACACCCCGATGCAAATGAGAGAATACCCTCGC